>NC_079487.1:108553594-108856624 GCF_020520425.1 Spinacia oleracea
AGCTTCTTCGTGGTCGTCAGACCAATCGAAACCCTTTACGTAAGACATCGTAAAACAATCGACAATTGTCTAACGACCTCGAGATGAAGCGATTTAATGCCGCCACTCGTCCTGTCAAGTGATGTACCTCGTGTATGATTTTGGGTGATTGGATGTTGATGATCGCTCGTTCTTGGTCTGGGCTCGCCTCAATTCCTCGTTGGGTGACGATGTAGCCCAAGAATTTTCCTGCAGACACTCCAAAAGAACATTTACTTGGGTTTAGTTTCATACCATATTTCCTTAATATTTCAAAGGACTGTCGTAAGTGTTCCACGTGGTCGCCTACTTTCTTCGATTTCACCAACTTGTTGTCAATATATACTTCCATCGTGTCTGCAACCTTATCTTTGAGCATCTTGTTGACCAGCCGCTGGTACGTCGCACCTGCATTCTTAAGACCAAAAGGCATGACTTTATAACAATAAATTCCTATATCCGTTACAAAAGATGTTTTTTTCTTGATCCTCTGGGTGCATGAGGATCTGGTTATATCCGGATTAAGTGTCCATGAATCTTAGCAACTCGTGACCGGCTGTGGCGTCGACCATGGCGTCTATGTGCGGCAGTGGGAACGGATCTTTGGGGCAGGGTTTGTTGATGTTCGTGAAGTCGATGCAAACCCTCTATTTCCCATCCTTTTTGCTGACAACGACCATGTTTGCTAACCAATCCGGAAACTTGACCTCTCTGATCTTCCCTGTCTCGATTAGTTTCCGGACCTCTTCATCTGTAATTTTGTTTCTTTCAGGTGCAAATTTCCGTCGCTTCTACTTAACTGGTTTGAAGTTGGGGTCGACGTTGAGCTTATGGGTGATGACGTCTGGGATGATTCCGGTCATATCTTCATAAGACCAACCGAAGCAGTCCATGTTTTCTCTTAGAAACGCCACTAGCTGACTTCTGATGTTGTCAGGGAGCGACACTCCGATCCTTACGATATGGTCAGGCTTAGCCGGGTCTAATACAACCTCGTCGATTTGCTAGTCGTCTGGCTCGTATGTCGTCGACCCTTGCTGTAATTGCTAGATGGATGACTTTGATATCTTAAGTGAAGTTTCGTAGCAGCGTTTGGCCTCACACTGCTGTCCTTTAATTTCCATGACTCCCCACTTGGTAGGGAATTTGATTGAATGGTGGTAGGTGGATGGGACAACTTTCATCTTGTGGATCCAAGGTCTCCCCAAAATGACATTGTATGCTGACGGGCAATCTACGACGTTGAACTTGGTCATCATGTTGACGCCTTCTGCTTATATAGGAAAAGATATCTCCCCTACTGTGCGCAGCGAATCTCCATTGAACCCTACCAAAATTGTTGACATGCTGACTATGTTCTTCTCGACAAGCCCCATATCTTGTAGAGCTTCCAGAAATAACACATTTGCGGAACTTCCGTTGTCGATCAGTATCCTTGTGATCAGATTGTTTCCGTTGGGAAGCGATATCACCAATCCGTCGGGATACTCCTGGTGCGCGTCCACTAAATCTGAGTCGTCGAAGGTTATTGACATGGCTACAAGTGATTTGTCGAGTGCAATCTTATCCCCGATTTTCCGCTCTTTGACAGCTCCTGATTCTCGTCTATTTATCTTTTTAGCTGCCGAAGAGGTTAAACCACAAATATCTAAACCACCAGAAATAACATTTGCCACTTTATTGTACCGCAGTGGCTCTGGTTGGTCGTTGCTAGGCGTTGAGTTGGCCTGGTGGGTCTTTTCCTTGTTGTAGGTCTCCTTCCCTTTGTCGCTCAGCAACTCCTTCAAGTGCCTCCGTTTCAGCAAATATGCGACCTCCTTTTTAAGGGAGATGCAATCTTCTGTTTTGTGGTCGTTGTCGCGGTGGTACTCACAATATTTGCTCATGTCCTTCATGGAATCGGGTATGTCGCTTTTCCTGGGCCATCTGACGCTTCCACCAATGTTTTTGAGGGCATTGACGACGCCTACAATGTCGACGTTGAAGCCATGTTCGGAGATGTCGGGGTAGTCGGCCCATTCATTCCTTTAACCATTGTTAGTATCATCATATTGATTGACACTTTGTACCGGGTTTTGGCGATTGTATGGTTGGTGTCGCCAGCTGTTGTTCCTTGGCGTGTTTGATCATATGTCGTTGTTACCCCCTGCTGATCGCTTTGCCGTCGTCAGGGTGGCCTCATCATCTTCCAAGCGCATTTGGGCACATGCTCTGAATCTGACCTCTTCGAACGTCGCACGTTGATATTTGGTAATCTTCCGGTACAACTCCGAATTAGGGATGAGACCTCTTTCAAAGGATTCTACAGTTGTCTTTACATCACAGTTTTTTATACTAATTTTTCTTACAATTGAAACGATTGAAGTAATTACGTACCGACTCGGTGGGAGCTAAGACCAACCGATAAAGGTCACTGGTTTGCTTCTCTAGTTGACGGTTGCTGGCGAACTGCTGGCCTGGTAAAAGGAATTGATCAGGTCGGCGAGGCATGAGATGGATCCGGGGGTGATGTTCATGAGCCACTTCGGCCAGTGCTAGTTCGTCGAGGGTACCTCCTAAGGATTTGCACACGACAGGTTCGACTAGGTCCCACGGATTGCCGATCTGCCACATCCGCTGCTTGTAGACGTTGACATGTCGGTAGGGGTCAGACGTCCTATCATAGACGGTGGTCCGAATGGGATCCTAAATTAGTGTGGGACTGTAACTCTGGCCATCTCCTCGCAGAAGGGTGACACAACGTATCCGTTGGCTGGTTCGGTCTCCACCGGTGTAGGTGCTCCTGGCATTTTTAACATTAGCTTCAGCATTAACGAACTTTGCTTCTCCAGAAATTTCAGGCGACGGGTCACGGGGTCAGGTTCTCTACCATCGTTCTCAACTGGTTCTTCCTTGTCGGACAGGGTCACTTCTTCCTCATCTCCAAGATCGAACTTCCGCCGGGCCTGAAGCGAGACTGATACTTGTAACTTTTTGCGACTCAAGCTCCTTCTGGAGGGTTTCGACAAAAGCCTTGAGGGAAAATTTTTAGATGTGATTCAACTCTGCTTGGGCCTTGGCATAGGCGGCCCGGATCTCCTCGAGCATCATATCTCCGAAAGACATTTTTTAGAGGGTTATTTTTTAGGGATTGTTTTCAAGGCCAAGAAACCTAGTTAATCTCCCCACAGACTGCGCCAAACTGTTTATTGTCAAATTTCGTCTAAGGGGAGACACTTGGCTTGGGTCGACACTAACTAAGAAATCGAATAAAGAAAGCAAGAACAGAGAGACGCCACAAGGAGATGGTGACACGGAAAACCCAGGAATAGGGAGAAAAACCGCAGATAGCAATGAGGCTACCAATCCACTAATATCCCTAATAATCTAAGTAAAAAAGAAGTACTTTGCGATAATGAAAGTACAGTAATTTCTTGATAATCTCTAAAGTGAATGGTAATGATATAATGCTTGAATGCTTGAGTGAACGTGTCTATTGCTTTGCCCGACTTCATCCTTTTATAGCTTGAGTCCAACAGACATATTAGTTACTAGGATCCCTGGGAAATAAGAGTCTGTTAAGTGGTCGGTTCCTCCACGTCTCCTGCTTGTCCTCAACGGTTTACTTAGTCTTTGATCACTTCCTTGATTCGTTCAACTCCATAAGCGGCGCTGCAGCTTGGATCTTGCCCATTACTTGCCCTAATTCCTGGTTGCTTAATCTCTATCGCCTACTTCTGCTCACGCCCGTTCCAGACCACACGTCTTAATCTGTAGATACGACAACACCGGTCTGGCGACACGACACAATCATTCGACAAAGCAGTTACGTCGTTAGTACAAAAATGGGATAACAATGCCCACATAAGTTAAGAAGTTACATGATTTTTTTCCGCACGCGTATACAAATCCTTGTAGAACATTGTTTATTTGACAATTTAATAAATTGTAGACCATGGCATGTCACTCATCATCTCATACTCAGCTAGCAGCCTATCATGAACTGACAATTAAGTAAGTAGCTACCACGACTAGTTAGTAGCTATCACCACGAGTCTTTAAGTTTTTAACCAACTAAGCTAGTAGATTAATTAATTTTACTCCGTATTCAACTATAATTACTTCGAGTATAGATTGCATCTAAATGAGTAATGTTGTGGCAACATGTACATCATTGTTTGTTCAGTTGTAATCTTTCAGTTCGTGGTAGAGAAAGATATAAACTTCACCACATTCTGTTTCTTTGATTTTTTTTAATTATTCCTTACAATATTCACTAATTCACTAAAGCCCGTACATCAATCAAGACAATATACTCAGAGACAGTCAAGTTCATCACCAACAAACACAACTAGTAATCAAATTCATCTTTAAAAAATAAGGTAATAAGCTAACCTTTTATTAATATCCCTAATTAATGTATTAATTCCACTTATATTTTATTGAATTTGCTATTAACTTGCCTTTTAAGCACTCCTTTCCCTTTCATTTTTTTTGTTCATTTTCTACTTCAACACCAAACTTTCTCTCTCTAGCTAAAACCCCACTTTTCATACCTTGAGCATGCCTGAATGTCCAGAGAAAGGTATCAATATACTCACATAATAATATACATGAAATTAAGCCCATATATAAATGTACATAATAATACTACATAGTAGCATGTATAAAATATTGTTGATGAATGAAACTAGATTTTTATTGATTATGGTGTTACACAACCTTTTGGCAGGGAGAGATTTGATGAGATAGGCAAGAAGATCAAGAGAGATAACGACGCATTTTCAAGAGGAGGAGGAGGAGGAGGAGGTGGTGGTGGTGGTGGTGGAGGAAGGCGGCATTTTCAGTTGGGTCCTCCCGGAATACTAAACACAACCACCCCTTGCGCCGCGTGCAAGCTCCTTAGGAGAAGATGTGCTCAAGAATGCCCCTTTTCACCTTACTTCTCCCCTCATGAACCCCAGAAATTCGCCTCCGTTCACAAAGTTTTTGGTGCTAGCAATGTTTCTAAGATGCTCATGGTAATTTTTTTATTTTTTTTCAAACCCTAGTTCAATTTTCCTCCCTAATTAAACTCAAGAATCGCAAATATAATTTTTACATGGACTTACTTCGAAAAGGAAAATTATTTTCCAATTTTTTTTTTTTGGGTCTTTGTAGTAGGTTTGATATACTACGTATTACTACGTATCATTAAGGAATCAAGTCCAATTACCTGTTTCAGTGGTGATTGGGGCTGAACCTGGTAGGGAGAACTCGTATTCGATCCCCCAACGACAATTGAGAGGGTACTGGAACTTATCCATCCATAACTCGCTCCAAATCCGGATTAGCCCTAAGGGTGAACCGGGTGCTAACAAAAAAAATCTATTAAGGAATCAATTGATCAAATTTAGTTAACTGAATAAGATCGGTTCAAACTGTTCCATAGTCCTTTTATTGTCATAGCCCCTATAGAATTAGAATTAACAATAAAAAAAAATGTTTTTTTTTTAATTAGAACTGAAACAATAAACCGTATAACCTAAAGAAATTTATTGATGTGTTTATGATGAATCTATATATAGGAAGTGCCAGAGAATCAACGAGCGGACGCGGCCAATAGCCTGGTGTATGAAGCAAATGTGAGGCTTAGAGATCCGGTTTATGGTTGTATGGGTGCAATTTCAGCATTACAACAACAAGTTCAAGTTTTACAAGCTGAACTTAATGCAGTAAGGGCTGAGATACTTAAATACAAGTATAGAGAAGCTAATCATTTATCCAACAATATTATTAGTACTAATAATAATATTAATAATAACCCAAACCCATCACCCTCTTCTCATGATCTTACTTTCTTTTCACCTGGGGCGGCGGTTTCAATAGCCGTGCCACCACCACTAACACCAGCAATTCCAACCCCTTCACCACCTCCTCCACCACCGCCGCCGCCGCCTCCTCTTCATAATATTCCTCCCCATAGTTCTTCTTCCATGTATACACATGAACCCTCATCTTCTACTCCTGATCATGATCACTATAGCTCCATTTCTAATGAAGACATCTACTTTGGTTAAACATAGATAGATCTGATCTTAAGGTAACCAAAATTGATAATCCCATTATTAATTATTGTTTCTTTCATTTTTATTTACAATGTAATAATTAAGATGAGGATTACAAAATCCAGATTCTAGCTTTATGTTTTTTTATTGGGAATTGCTGATTAATTTGTCTATGTAGAGAGGAGTTGATGTAAAAAGCCCTTATTGGTAATTTATTCTACCTCAGGAGTAGATATTTATGGTTGAAGAATAATTATTTCATTGCATAATTTTTATCCCATAAATTTATACAAATATTAAATGAAAACTATGAAATTCTTCCTGTTTTATACGTAGGACTTTGAATATGCAATTTGGTATGTAAGGGGTCGTCGCTAAAGAACAATACGAATTGGGTATAAACCTAAATCCGCAACACTACCAATTAAACTAATTTATACACTACAAGAATTTGTATCTTTAACGACAACCTAATTATATCAGGTCAAAAATCTCATCGTAAAAGTCTTTTGCGACGGACCAAACAAAGACGGGATTTGCGACGGGTTAACGACGAGATTTTTCATTAACGACGACCCCCTTTTATGACGGGTTTGTGACAGGAAACCCCGTCAATAATCAATGATTATTGGCCTTAATTTAGCGACGGGATTTCCATCATTAATGATACAATTTTTTATAGTGTTGATATCCAATTACCCATTAATTTCTCTTAAAACAATTTATACTTACAAATAAAAGTTAATATTGAAAATAAAAACACGATGTTTGTACATATATACAGTAGATTTTTCACCATTTAATTCAATATTTTGGCAAAGGGCCTATGTTCAAGACTTCAAGTAGCTAGACAAGTACACTCGTAGTTCACAACTATATAAATTCCATTAATACCTTTTGTTTATAACGCGTGGAGTATCTTTTAAGCAAGTGACATACATAATTATCTATAGATACGTTATCATTTTTCCATACGCAGAAATTTAAATGCATGCACAATCTCAATACGGGAAAGCAGCAAGAGCAATACTCAAGTTGACAACGAGTAGTAACTAAATGCATATTTCAATAAAAAATTTCCCGAACGAGTTACAACATACACGGACAATACAAATTATAAATGGTACGTGAACACATTCGAACTCATGATCTTATGGTACTTTCATTCTTAACCATTTAGTTGATATTTTATGCATGTTGGTTAGTTGTGATGTTGAGCTGTTGAGGCAGGTTATTGAACTTACATTTACTCGTAGCATTATGCTTAAGGAAACTCTCCAATGCATGCCATTGCCATGTTTAGAAATTTGAGCTTATAAATTAATTAAGGACTACACTTTGAGAAAATAAAGGTGGTGCCTTTGCACGTGTGCGAGATCGGGGTTTTACTATGGACTCTGTGCCATCATGCCATGGTTGTTTGTGCACTTTCTTTTTATCAACTTCCATTTAATTTTGTTCTCAAAATTGGGGTTCGGCAAAAGGTTTGCTTCTTATGTAGACAATCTAATGCATTCATTTTCAACGTTGTCAACCCTCCAACTGTCAATTATAGGGTTTTATATGTCCTTTCAACTAAATTACATATAATACGTATACTATGTATGTTCCTAAATAATTTTGTACTTCGTCCTTTTTTATTTATGTCATTTGCCGTTTTAATTTGTTCATACCCAACTTTACACGTTCTTAGATAATCGTTGCTTTTAATTGAATTATTATACTAAACTAGTCATTATTATGAAATTGTGTGATCTCAGCAATATTTTGACCAAGAGGAACTCGTTATAAGGATTATAAGTATCCAGTTTCATTCTTGTATAGATTTTGAATTACACATAATGAAAATTTCAAAATAAACAACTGATTATGACCTAGGTGAGTGTTGCGCTACAGTTAATTTGGTTACTAGTTTCTACCTTTCAATCTTACCAAAGACCAAGAAAGCAACAAGGCCAGGATGAAATCGGGTTTGGTCCGATGTCATGGTTGCTTGATTTTGTGGTATACTCATCTCACTTTCCCTTCCCTCATCGACTTTGCTTGTCTTTAAACAATGCTATGTTAAGAAGTATTATATTGTTTTTCCTAAATCAATGATAATGTGTATCATACTTAGGCTCACCTTATAGATCACCTATTCAGAAAAATATATTCAAATAATTAAATAAAGTTCAGATAAAATAAGTTTTTTAAAAATAAGATCTAATCAAGTGCAATTTATAGCTAGAATAAGTACAGTTAAATCCAAATAACTCCAGATATGTTAAAATCACGTAAATAATGTACTCCCTCCGTTCTTGAATGTTAGTCCTCTTTATGTATATATTGAGTTATTTTTATTTGTTAGTCCCTTTTATAATCTTTTATTATTTGTCTAACATTTGTCCTCATTATACCATTTAAAATATCCAAATTATCCACTTGTTTACTCCCAAATAAATTTTTATCCCTATTATACTATTTAAATCCCGTGCGATGCACGGGCTAAATTCTTTTCTTTATGAGATTTTTTTTTCAACTCTAAGAGATAGTTAGAACAATTATTGTTTCTATAACCAATGAGTATGACAGTTTTAACGGGTCTTTATTTATTTTTTTAAAAATTTCATAATTTATCTCTTATTATCTTTTAGGGGTCTTTATTTATCTATTTTTATTTTTATCTTATTATCTTTTGAAAAGTTTCAAAACTTATCCATTATTATCTTTTACTGAGTTTTATTTATCTTTTAAATTTTTTAAAAACTTATCCCTTATTATCTTTTACCAGTTTATTTATCTTTATCTCTTATTATTTTTTACCGGGTCTTTATTTATCTATTTTTATTTTTTAATAAATCTAAAATAATATTATTGTTTGATGACATGGAAATCCTATGAGACACTTCAAATGCTCTTCAAAAAACTCTCGTTTATATATGCTCTTCAAAAAACTCTCATTTATATATATACATGGAAATTCCTTGCTTTTATAAAACCATTTTTCAACTTTAAAATATGGAATTACCAAAGTATTACCGCCACCGTGATAATGGCTAAGGCTAGTACTAGAATTACGCGGCGGAAATAACCAATTTTAAACATTAAACAATAGTTAATGACCTCCATACAAGTTGGAACCATAACGGCCCAAACCAAAATACATTAAATCAAAATCCATTAACTAAACTTGAAAATGTGTTATATTCTAGACTAATTAAAATAATTAGAGTTCAAAACATGGCAAGTAAATAAACTCTCTCATTCAACCCTTGAAAGATTACTTGGCTTGCAAGTCACCTCTAAAAACCTGTTATTAAAATTCTACTCCCCAACAATACAAGTGCAAATGATGGATCATTATAAGGTCATTATAGAAACGACCATGACCATAACATAAAGCACGTTATCAGCGAAAGCTGACTACATACAAGCTAGAATGAAATCCTAAAACTAATTAACATGCTTCATTCCAACCATAATAATTGAAATCACATGCAAAAGCCAACTAATAAAACAATTAATCATGAAGACAAGAATCAAATCAAAACACGACTCTTGACTCATAGATTAATTAGAATAAGCATCGAACGGGCCTAAAAGAAATATCGATACGGAAGAGTGTTGGGAGCCCACCAAACACTAAAATAAATATCCATTACGGAAGAAAGTAGCCTTGTCGGACCATACCGACGGAATTCCAGCGCATAAAAAGAACAAAATAATCTTGTATCATTCGTAGGATTACAACTCCTTTGCAAGATACTCCCCCTATAGTCCATACTCAAGGTATTTACGTTCCAAGAGTTTTTAAGCTTATTCAGATTGCACTAGTTTTACGTTTATTAATATTAATTTATTTAAAAAGTCGACTCAAGACCAAATCAAATAAGTCATTTAATAAATGAACAATCAAATAATACTTCTTTTAGAATCATTATGACTTTTGATCAATACATTCAAAACTCAAATGGAATTACTCCAGGGTTCCTGTCAACAAAGTGTTGAGTCCACGACATGCCAGTTAACATGCGGGTTGTGCAATAAGCACGAAAGTTCCTAATTCAATTCACCTTGACTCATTTATGTATACCCACATCCGAGGCACGTGCGGTTACTGATAGTGCAACATGGCACGAATATACCCGGCTCATAAAAATGCTAGACATTACGTACAATAGCATAAATCATTTCTTGCATGCGAATAAACCATACATGCATAAACATACTTGGACAACATGCTTGTTATTTAAATTCAACAAACATAAAAACCAATCATAACATGCTTGCTCACATACTCAAACATGAATCCAATAATCCAAGTAAACATGAAGCACAACACATAATCACAACATGTATTCACATGAATTTAAGTTGGTCACCTGGACTTGTACGTACCTTGAATATCTAAGTACATGTGCCACTTTGTGATTCAATCCTTTAAATTAGAAATCTCCTCCTATCATTAAATAAATAAAACTTAATTATTATTCATGTTCATTAAATTTTCAGCAATTTTATTTAGTTTTAAATCACTTGAATTAATTAGAGATTAATCGTTAATCATTAAAATAATACTTCCAATAAATCGTTTAAAACCCTAGCATGAATTTTAATTGATTTCATGCATTAAACCTTTAAAAATCAACACTTCAAGACTTTAAACGAATCTGAAAATTATTATTGATTATCATAATTAAAATCGACATATTATTTTAATCAATTAGCCATAGAATCGAGTTTAATCAAAACTCTAACCCTAATTCAACATTAAAAATCATTAAACTCATACAAATTGGAGCTTTATTTATATTTCAAATCTGAAAATTCCTACTACTTCAAAAAATATCATCCCCAACAATCTAATCATCAAGATCTTCAACTTTGATGTCCATAACCAATTCCAATTGTAATTTAAAAATAAATATCCAACACTAATCAAAAAAATCCATAATTTAAAACACATCTTTAAGTAGAAAAGATTAGGAAGAAGAGGAATTATACCAAGACGACCTATAGCACGACACATTCACTATGGTGGGTGTAAGCGAGCGCATAAATAAGAACAAGGAAAGGAGTATGCACGGAACAACAACGCAGGCAGCACGCGTGTTGTTGTTGTCAATGTGGTAAGCGCGCGGGGAATATGGCACACCAACATAGGCAACGCGCGAGGACAAGGCACATCAGCATGGGAGAGGCAGCGAGCGCCGCAGGTGCGCAGTGCGAGGGAACTGCGGGGCGCTGCTCGGTGGTGCGGTGCTCGGCCGAAGAGAAGAGAGGGGATGAGTGACGCGAGGGGAAAGAAAAGAGTAGAGAGAGAAAGTTTGAGGGTTTTGTGAAATTAATGAAGTGGGAATTTAATGAATTATGAGGGAGTATTTATAGTTTAGTATCCTAGGTGGGCTGGGATTGAGTGCAGTAAAGTTGGGCATGAACAAGGATTGAGCTTGAATTAAAAGGAATCATTGAATTATTCACTTGGGCTTCTTATAAAAATTGGACTGGACTTAGAATAATTCAAATCATTTTTAATTTGCAAAACCCAATTATATTCCCAAATAGAAATTAAATTCATTTTCTCTGCAATTAAAAATAATACGGAGTAAAATATTTTTAATTAGTAAAATACATTTAAATAAATATTTAAATACAACATTAATTTATAAAAATAATAAAATGCTTTATAAAACATTTATCTTCCTTAATATATTTAATTATATTTATAATTACTTAAAAAATACAAGATATTATAAAACACAAAAAATATACAGATTATCTTCCTTATAAAAAAAATAATGCAAAATTTATTCTCATATTATATAAGAAAATACAACTTTATAAGTGAAATAATAATTAAAAAATTACATAAAATAGTTTACGTGAAACGAAAAAAAGTTTGTTTTCATAATTGTATAAGTGGAATTCTCATAACTCCATAAACACTATAAGGTCAAATAATTTGGAATTTGATTTTCCTTACATAGATTTAGGCAAATTTATTATGTGACATGAATGATATGCTTAACTTGCATGGATCTTTCATTGGTTGAATGAACATGTGAATGGCAGGGGCGAATCCAGGAATTTAAAAATGGGGGTTCAATTTTTTTTTTTTAATTTGCTTTCTAATTTCTCATATTTGCTCTTTTTAGGGGGTTAATGTTGAGAGGTAAGTAGACGAAATATTAAAAACGGTTATAATAAAATACGTGGATGATTTATGATATTTAATTTTGGTTTTTCATAACAATAAAACTCAACACTTAGTTCAAATTACAACAATAGTTTGGCGCAATTTCAATTTAAAATGAAAAAAATGAGTTTATCATAATTTGAAAGAGATTTACTTTATTACAATAATTGTTACTGAACAAATAGTACACAAAAACACTAATAAGAAAAAGGAACATCATTCTTAACGCTTGTGGGGCATTATGCTATTATACACGAAAGAATTAATTAAGCCTCTAAGTCTAAGAAACATGCAACTATAAGTCTATAAAAGTGAAGTATAAAAATACATTATTAGAAGTATATGTTATGGAAATTGCAAAACCTTTTTGAAGAAAAAATAACAATCCTTTTTTTATTTTATTTTTTCGTAAAAGCAAAATCATGAACCATTATAGGAGAAAAAAAGGGATGACGGAAAAACGACTTGTAAAATGATAAGGAGAAAAAGTACAAAGGGGATAAAAAAAATCATATTTAGCCTCCCATTAAGAGGATTCAAACCCAGGTCCCATGCATGACATAGTATTCAAGAAACCATTATGCTACAAGTATATTTCCTTGTCACTAGAGTAAGTTAATTAGACATAAATTAAATATTTCAAGTGCAATTAATTACCCATTATTAATTTTACAGTTTTTTTTCCAAAAATAATGGGGGTCCCTTTGGACCCCTCGGGGTCTATATAGGTCCGCCCCTGGTGAATGGTACATGGAATGTATTTTATTTGCAGGTTTGCAAGTGATGACTAGTATGACCCTAAATAAGATAGAAAGTATGATTTGCGTACACTTATTTTGAATGTAGTTATGAAATACACTATGCGTAGCCGTTTATATTTTTGTACGTAGTAATAATTAGGATATTTTCTTCAACAAAAGGTCTTTTATATTATGAAAAATAATAATGGATAAACATCTTAAAGGGGTTATATGGTTAGTTGTATACATTATTAATGATTTTGAAGGGATAATTATTGTTAAAGATAAAAAAAATTATCACTAAAAAATAGGTAACTTTTGCATTATGTCGGATAACATTTAAGCATTTTAAGTTAACTTTAACTTCGACTTACAATATTTATTGTACACCAGTCTTATAAATAAATGAGGTTTTTCTACGTTGTATCTATGTAGTACATTGATTTCTACGTTGTACCCAAACATTTTAAGTTTTACACATTGTACCCTCGTAATTGCAAAACTTAACCGTTTGTATCCTTGTCTCCAACCCAATGTTAACAATTTCCGTTATATTTTAAAAAAATCAATAATTTTTTGTGTTAACAACAAACATTGTTAAGGTTGATTATATAATATAGAAAAACCTTAGTTTGTTTAAAAAACAACGGAGGTTTTAAACGTTAGATTAACACAAGGATAAGGTTAACTACATATTACAACTGCAAGGGTACAATGTGGAAAATTTTAAATGCATGGGTACAACGTAGAAATCAAAGAAATATAGGGATACAACATAGAAAAACCCAAATAAATTTTTGTATTTTTTCAGTTATGTAAAATTAGTCCTATTTAGATGAAGATGGAGTCTCCCATTGAAGTTCATTTACGAATGTTCAATTCCATTTTCAAGAAAGAATTTGAATTTTCGAGATAAAGTTTGGGTCATACTAGATCAAATTTAGTCTTATGCATGTAATTTATTTATTTCTTAATTAAAAGTGTGAGATTGGTTTAATTGTTGTTGATGCATAATTAAGGATTTTAGTTCACTTGAAAACAAAACAAACACAATAAACCTTAAGATTCAAACAGGAAACTTGAGTTTGAATTGTGTTATTTCAAAATAACACTTGCCACTATATTTTTCGATCATTAGTGATATTACTCTTAAGTTGAAGCGAGGTGTTACTTTTAGTTCATAAAGAAGTAAGACACACTTAATAGTGAGTACATATTAGTTTAGGTCGATTCAATGATATCAACAAGGAGTTCTTAGATATTTTTGGCAATGGGATAAATTTTCTTAATAAGCTCTTAGATATACTTATCAACCAAGGATAGTGTATAGACAATAACGAATGTTTTGCTTCATTATCTAAAATATTTCAGGGTTAAGACAAGCTAAAACATACTTATTTATTAATTATTTTGATGGTGTTGGATACATTTTATTCTCACCTAGAGTTACATAAAATTTCCAATAAAATGCTTGATTTCAAGTTTATGCATGTTTTGTTAAGAAATTTAAATAATTAAGAGCGTGTACATGCATGCATGATTTTTTTTTTCAATTGTAGTTTCATTATGGCAAATAACGCAAACGATTCGATATTCAAATTGCGCTCAATTCTCGAAAAGGATAAATTAAGAGGCAACAACTTTCTTAACTAGCAAAGGAACTTGAAAATGTTTCTGATACAAGAAAGTAAGGAATATGTTTTGAAGGAGGCGATGCCCCGAAGCTGCAGGCGACGGGGTTACTCAAGTTGCCCTAAATCCTTGGGTAGATGCTAGCATGAATGTGAAATGTCTAATGCTTGCGACCATGAGTCCAGATATGCAGAAAATGATCATGGACTATATGCTTTAATGATCATTAGTGAGTTAATTAACATGTTCCAAGATCCAACTTGGACATAAAGGTTCAAAACTCAAAGTTAGATCCTTGAGACTAAACTCAAGAAAGAGAATTTGTTAGCCTACATGTTCTGAAGATGATTGAATTATTTGAAAATAATACTAGGTTGGATTTGCAATGCACTCAGAAGATGGCAATAGCCACCATCCTCCACTACAAGAAATGGATTAATTTCCGACCGCCGAAAGTGGTCGGTAAAACACGAAATACGGTCAGTAAACTATTTAGCGACCGCCAACGGTCGTAAAAGGCCGGTCAGTATTCTCCCGGACAGTAATTTGGGAAACTCCGACTGAAAAGCTATCGACTGCTTAGTAGTTGGTATTTTATCGACCGCTTAGGTAGTCGGTAATTAACGACCGCCTACCGCAGTCGCTAAATAACCGACTGCCAGTCGGTCGGTAAATTGAGTTAACGCAACAAAAAAAACATTGGAATCGGCTACTTTTTTCATAGTCGAATACGAAGTGCATTATATAGGTATCAAAAATTGCCCAATTTAATATTAAAATGTATTATGACATAATTCACTTGCAAATGTGAAGTAACAAAAAGGAACTTTTATTATGACATAATTCACTTGAATTACAATTACAAAGATGAGTATGAATAATTCTAAAAAAAAAATCGATCTAAAACTAAACATAAACCTCATACTATGTATACTTGAATTTATTTCCGTCCTTGTTCTCCCCAAATTTATCAAATCAACGATTCCTGCTATCAACAAATGACGAGATTAAATCCCTGCAAGTTCACGTTTTAACATATATAATAGATCGTTAAAAAAGTTAAAAAAAAAACATAAATACAATTTTATGCCCAGCTATGAAATTCCACGGGCTAAACAAAAAAACCAAATATAATTTATTTATTTTTTATATATTTTCACTAAATTCCTAGAAAATGCCCTGCACTATTGCAATTCAAATACAAAAAAGAAAATCAAAAATTACAAAGCTTACCTTATTGTGAAAACACATACAAGATCTATTCTCCTTCTTCACCTCCAAGTATTTCCCTTCCATATCTGCTCTTTAGAGCTTTGTTCTTCAATACTTGACTCCTTAATTCATATCGAAGATTTACTCAAATTCTTCACCTACATAAACAATTCAGCACACACAAACTCATCAGATTTAAATTTAAACAAAAAAAATATATATATAAGAAAAAATCAAATCATTGAAATTAATTAAATGAAAGAGTTGAAAATGAAATTGAAAAAAAAATAGAAACAGAAGAAAAAGCTAGAGAGAAGAGATTGAGGGAGGTTGAAGAGATATGAGTGTCGGAAGAAAAGAAAAAAAAGATGAGAGAGATATTGAGGGAGGTTGAAGAGAGAGAAAGAGAAGGGGAGCTGGGGAGATGAGGGAAATTGAAGAGAGAGAGAGAGAAAGAAAAGGGGGATGTATACGGCGCACTAACGTGGGTTGGAGTTTAGTAGGAGTTCATCTTAGGGTTTCAAGCTAGGAAAATCTTTTTAAAAATAAATAAATACTCTTGGCGGTCGGCAAAAGCGGTCGGTATTTTAACGACTGTATAAAATACGGTCGGTAATTTAACGACCAACTAAAATACAATCGGTAAATTTTTCAAATAGGCGGTTGGTAAAATTTATATTTATTTTAGAAATAGTCGGGTTTATACTGACTGCTATTTAGTTGTAACACATGGGAGAGCAGACGTTAATTTATCGACTGCTTTAGAAGCGGTCGGTAAATTTAAAAAATAGCGACTGCTTCTAAATCGGTCGGTAAATTAACGACTGCTTATAAATCGGTCGGTAAATTATGTTTTACACACTACTTTTATGGCGGTCGGTAAATTTAGTTGGTAATCAAGCGATTTCTTGTAGTGCTCCATTCTATTCGTAGCGAGCATGATCAGTTTAAAATAGATAATTACAACTTGAGTAATTTGGATAAAACGCTTACTGAGTTTCAAGGCATGCTGAAAACTAATGAACAAACACTCAAAAGTGACAGTAAGCATGATGTTCTTATGGTGCGTGGGGGTAAGTCGAGAGTGTCAGCTCATCAAAGCCAAAATAATGTAGAGCCATAAGACATGCAAATCAATGTGCAGTTGACAAGTGTCATTTTGTGATGTATTTGTCTTATTATATAAAAGAATATTTATATATTAATGTAAAGGTGTCCACTTACTCGTTAAATTAGATGTAATTCAAATCCATGTAAAAATATTGTTACAATTTGTAAATCGTGTATCGCACTAGTGTTATACTAGTTGGTGACTATTGGTCCGTAAATAGGTTCAAGCTGCAAAGTAACATGATCTTAGGCCTTATTCTGTTCACCTTATTTCCACTTATTACAGAAAAAATAAATTCAGATAAGTTCAGTTAAGTTCATATAAGATAAGTTCAGGAAAAATAAGGGTTGACTAAGTACAAATTATAACTAAAATAAGTTTTGATAAGTTCAGATAAGTTCAGTTAAGTTCAGATAAGATAAGTTCAGAAAAAATAAGTGGAAATCAGATGAATAGAACGCAACCTTAGAGTATATTGTAAAGCCCTGGACGCACTACAAGAATTTGTATCTTTAACGACAACCTAATTACGACGGGTTAAAAATCCCGTCGCAAAAGCCTTTTGCGACGGGGCAAACAACCAAACAATGACGGGAATGACCGTCGCAAATGTCTTTTACGACGGGTTTACGATGGATTTACGACGGGATTTCTATTAACGACGGCCCCCTTTTATGACGGGTTCGCGACAGAAAATCCCGTCGTTAATCAATGATTATTGGCCTTTCGCGACGGGATTTCCCGTCGTTAATAGTACAATTTCTTGTAGTGACGGGAGATATTACCTGCCAAAAAATCAAATAACAAATGATACTATAGAATCATTGTTAAAACCCCAATTATAATATCGTATAAGATGCAAAGTATATAGTTTCAAGAAAAATAAGGACTAATGACCTTGTTCTATGCACCTGATTTTATTGAACATAAATTATTTTTCATATTAAGGCTAAATTTTAATGATTCAATATACTGTGTTGATTTTTATTGAAGATGTTAACTCTTACTGATTAAAATCTATGATTCACGTATTATTAGGGATGGCAATGGGTCGGATCTGGACCGGGTCCGACAGGATCCAGACCCAGACCCGCTTTTTAAGAGGTGGATCCAGATCCGACCCAGATCCGTTAGGTCCAAAAAAATCAGATCCAGACCCAGATCCACTGGGTCTAATGGATTTAGGGTCGGATCTGGGTCCTAAATGGGTCTAAGCGTATTTGTTTTCCAAAAAAAATTGTCCCTCATTTTTCTTATAATATGTAATTTTTTCGCCCATTTTTTGTATGTAAACGTAACGTTGCTTTAATAAAACCACTAAATATGGAATATTCGTTAATTTTGTTTAGGAAAAAAAATCATATTAGCCTTGTGATACAATAAGTATTTAAAGTTTCTAATATTATTATTTATATGTCACATCAAACAATTTTTAAATAGTTTAGTATCATAAGAACTGAATAAAGTTTAGCACGCAAAGATTGAATTATATTTAAAGTTTAATAATTTTTTTAAAATTATATATATGGGTCTGTGTGTCGGATCTGGACCGGATCTGAATCTTTAATTCTTGGACCCGGACCCAGACCCGCCCCATTGAACAAAGACCCAGATCCGCCCCAGATCCACAGGGTCTAATTTTTTGGACCCAGAACCTTAAAAATAGACCGGGTCCAACCGGATCTGGGTCGGGTCTTGGACCCATTGCCATCCCTACGTATTATGTTCATTATTTTGTATTGATTAAAAATATTATAGCCATTGTAGGCTGGACACGCACACCACGAAATTGCCAAATTGGTCCATAGGAAAATCCAGCCCATTCTTGCTGAAATAGTTCATGACGGGATTGCTGGCATAAAGACCAGACCATATTCGATAAGATGCTTAAAGAATAAGGAGGTCAAATATTTTTGTTTTTGACGAAAAGAGCCCATATTTTAAATGGTCTTGTACAATACTCACTCCGTCTCTTTTTGTTTTCTACGTTTGGTATTTTGCACGCGTTTTAACGACTAATTAATGTGCATTAAGATTCTTCTAGGTTTTTCATGTAAACGAGGAAAATTACGTTTATTTATAATGTTTTCACTATTATCAAAATTCTGATATTGGAAAAATGAGAAAAAGTTAATGTCTTTATGGAAAAGTGTGAGGGATTAAATGACCAATGGATTTAATTGGTTAATATAATAACTTGTACAAATTTTGATAAAATATTAAATCATTTATGTAATAATATAAAAGGAAATGTAAATAACATTTTGAAACACCCAAAAAGGAAAACGTAAAAAACAAAAAGAGACGGAGAGAGTAAATTATTGCACACGACAATAACTTTTACTCAGTTTTTTTTTTGGTAATTTTTAAAATATTTTGATTAACTTTTATATTATAAAAAAATAAATTATGGATAAACATTTCAAAGATTATATGGTTACGTTTATACGAAGTACTACGTACATGACTAGTGCACTTTTAAAGGATAATTTTTATTAAAGTGAAAATTTTATCATTAAAAAATAGATAAGTTTTACATTGTATCAAGTTAACTTTTAAGCAATACAATATTAGATCATGTGCATGTATGGGTATTCAAAAAATTTATTTTACCATTTTTTGTAAAATATTAGAATAACAAAAGAATTGTACAAAAAAAAAAAGTAATACGATCTTGCAAATTTTCAAAACATTATAAAGTTATGATATATTTTATGATTTTACAAATATTATTTTTGAGAAATAAAATTAATTACAGTTGAAAATTTACATTGAAGATCAAATAGATAGGGAAAGATAAAATTTTAGTTAAAATACTGAATTTTTTCCATAAAAGTTAATTGAGATATATAAATAAATAAAAACTAAGAAAAATTCTGGCGGGGAAATTTATCGCCAGGAAATAACATGTGTCACTCCTAATATTTCGTATCTGTTTTAGTATAATGTAATAGATGAGTTAATTTTTACTCCGATATACAGTATTTATTTGTACATCACCTTAATTACGAACTTGTAGGACATATTTGATGATTCAAATTGTCTATCCAATTATTTGTACAACAATTGTATATGTCGTTTCTTCTTATTGGTCGATATTTGTAATTAGTCAACCACTTTTATTTTCATATCTAAAATAAGATAATGTTAACCTATGAGAAGAAGTACGTAGTCATCTACTAATGCATTTATGATGCATTGTTCGACAGAAGATTCATCGGTGAGAGAGAAATATGGAAAGATAAAATATAATGTTTATGCGAGTAAAGTAGCACAAACATTTCAAAGCATCAGATGTACACTAATTTGTTGAATGATGACTCTCTCTATTTTTATCACTCCTTTATTTAGGCTCCCATCTTTCACCTCCTCCATTCACATCGTATATATGAATTGAGATATGAACTTATACATTTGTTATGGAGACAAAATGAGGAAAGTCAGGCTTGAATTTTCGCCGGAGTTGTGGAAATAAGGGTAATTAGTTATGTTAGTGTAACTTTTCCTCCATATAAATTTAGGGTAATAATTTTTTATTGAGAATAAAGGTAACTAGTTTTATTAGGGTAACTTTTATTGAGAATAAGGTTAACTTTTATCAAGAATATGGGTATTATTACTGTAGATCGGGGACAATTTTTTTGGGTAAAGTAGTCAACCCCACAAATGTGACCAATTTCAACCCGTAAATGAATGACTCGTACCCGAACCTGGCATCTGACCGAAATATAACCGATAACAGAACTGAGTCAACTGACCCTACTGGAAAATGACCCGAACCCGATTCAACACCCGATCCAATGTCAACCCGAAAACGATTATAACCTGATGAAACCTGTTATTGAACCAACTCGTGACAACCCGTTACCTGATTTTACTCGACTTGTTATTGAACCAACTCATGACAACCCGTTACCTGATTTTACTCGACCTGTTGACAACCCGATTTGCCATTGACCTAATTAAATAATAACTTAAATCAAGTTAATATTGTTTTTTATAATTACCTAATCTAGAACAAGTGAAAAGCGTTAAACCAAATTTAACAAAATTTATAAAAGTTACTCCGTAATTATAAGGTGAAAACTTGACTAGACCTGATAGTTATCGGACCCGGTCTTAACCCATGTCCGATAGTGAACTCGACCTGAAATTTAACCGACCCGATAATTATCCGATCCGAACTTGACCCGAATCCAAAATTAACTACTACAAGTATAACTCAAACCCGACTCGTTAAGACCCAAACTCGAAATTGTGCCCGACTAGAAAACGACCCGACCTGAACCCGACCCAAACCCGACTTATACCGCGAAATGAAAAATAACCCCACATGACCCGCCAAATAATCAAATTGACCGAACCCGACCTGCACCCAGGTGATAAAATGACCCAACATTACCCGACCAGATCATGACCCGAGACCCGAAATGACCAAACCCGACTCGAGTAACTGTTTGACAACTCTAAGTAAACCCTATACCCAGTTGAGTTTTTTGAAAATTGTAATGCCCTTTTAGCTCATTTGAAGGAAAAAAAAACTATAACTGGCATGACCAAAACCATTTGTCTGGCCGTATGACTAGACTTGGAAAAACTGACCTGAACCCGAGAATACGTGATCCGATCTATAACCCGAAATTGATCTGAAACGACGATCCGAAATTAACCCAAAAATCAAATAGAACCGACCAAACCCGAAACCGACCCAAAAGTGATTTGACTTAAAATGACTCGGTACCCGAACGACCCGAACCAAAGTACCCAAATCGATCTTACCCGAAATCAAACTAACCCGAATCGAAAATAACTGTAAATTTTAAATCAATCCGTATCGATCCGAACTGAATAGCAACCCGAATTTACCAATTAGTTTTAAATACAAGCTTTTTTTTTTTTTTGCTTTTAATATTTTAATTATATTATTTTATATTATTATTATTATTATAAAATTCTTTTTATTAATTTATACTTTTTTATGTTATAGGAAAAAGGTTTGATAATATTATGATAGTGACCACCAAATCTAAAGAGAAATAGCCTAATTAAAGCTCCAAATTTGAAAAATCTGATCCAATTCGAAAAACTCGATCCAACCCAAAAGACCCGATTTATTATGACCTGATATGATACGAACCGATCCGATATTGACCCGAACCAGACGCGATCCAATTATAAAATACCGAAGTTATCCCGATCCATACCCAAAATCGACCTGGAAAAAAATGAGATGACCCGATCCGAATGGATCCGATCCAAACGACCCGTTTACCAGGTCTATGTATGACAAACTAGTACGTACTTAAATAGACGGACTATTAATTTGTTTGCTCTCTTTCAAGGCTTCAATAAAAACAGAACCTACCCTGTTTAGTTACAAACTTGTTGCCAGACAGAAATTTAATAAATTATATCGATGCTCCTGATGTTATATAACTTTGTAATCAATCATTCATTAATAAATCTGGAAGACAACTTCTACAATTGTGAAAACAAACTAAAAATTTAAGCTTCTAATTAGAGATTAATATAATCTGAACAGAAACAACATATTGGAAATACGATTTTTACTCGTATTAGGAACTTTCTTAATGGAACTAGTTAGTCTTCCTGCAGTTCTTCCTGATCTCGCCGTTAGATCCAGTGAGCGGCTTAATATCACCCATTTTGATCATTGCAGCCACAAAATCAGTGCTAAATCTGGTTGGATTACTGCTGTAAGTTTGGACGAGAGCGTTGGTGGAGCCGCCACTAAACAACTGTTGGTCAGAGTGTAGCAGGCCCTTTTGGTTGACAACATTCTTGTAGTACTTGTTGTCAAAGGAAGTTGGGGTTTGGAGGTCCAATGGTGCTAAGTTATTGTCCCCTGAGTTACTTTGTCTTGGACAATTTGCTTGCCTTGTTTTTGCAAATGTTGCGTCAATGTTGCTCTCGTTGTATATACGACTCCTAAAACTCGTGCACCTTGCTTGTCCAATTGTGTGTCCGCCTAGTTAATAATACCATTGTTAGCTACACATTACAAATGAAATATTACGTAAACAAATGTTGAAATTTGAGATTAGACTAGAGCATACCAGATAAAGCGACCATATCGGTGGTAGAAAGGCCTTGATTTTGGAAGCTAGAGATAAGTTGAGTAAGGCTAAAAGTGGGTTGTGGGATGTTATTGTTAGCAGCGGTTCGGCTGGCTGTCCTAGCATCCCTTCTGCCTAGCTTCACATTCCATGTTGGTCCTCCAAGCTACGACATTGAACAAAAAAGTTAAGATCAGACAACAGAAACAGAATTGAACTGTGTTAATTAGTAAGATGATACTACGAGTTAAATGTTAATTACTTACAATGACAACGGAATCTCTAGCAGTAACTGCTAATATATCGGCACATGAGACAACTCCTGGGCAAACTTTCTCCACTGCAGACTTTATTTGGTCGATCACTTCAAATCCTCTAACGGAGCCATTATTGGGTCCCGCCATCTTTTCACCTGTGAAACTAGATGTATCGTCTAGTAGAAGTGACCCATCACATCCCTGTTATATACATGTGTTACGTATATAAATTAGAAATAATTCTTATAATGCCAAATTAATAGTGTAAAGTATCTTCACATTAAAAAAAAACGCATGTTAAGATACTTACATTAACAAAGCAATCATGGAAGAACAGGCGAAGGAGAGAAGCCCCCATTCTAGACTCTTTCTTGATAGCGGATTGTACGACAGATTTTACAGTGGAATCGAGATTGGGGCAAGAGCTCGAGTAGAAGTTCGTAGAGAGTTGGGCATTTGAACTTCCCATAGAAAGAAGAAGAAGACAAGCTAGAGCTACAAAGGCCATGGAGGAAGAAGAAGCCATATTTTGAAAAAGGATGTTTGTTAGGAAGTGTGTTTGGAACAAGCTTAAGGAAATGCATGATATTTATAGTGATCATTTTGCATGCTTAAGGTAAAAGTAATTCTCAAGGCTACAATGTATTTGGTTGTAATACGTTGAACGTAGAACAAAGAAATGTCATTGGTTGAAAGCGATCAGCGATCAAAATAAAGGTCAAAAGACAAAAATAAAAGTCAAATTTAAACGAAGCCATAATTATGCAACTGTTCACAAGACTTTTGGAAGAACAACTTTTTTGGACAAAGAAAAGATATATACCGACAATATACGACTTAGTCAATGGAGTTTTGGTGCAAATTTGTCAAATTGTGGCGCACACCTGCTCAGCTAACTAACAAGAGATTTTGGTTGGTATGTAATCAAGGTTTTTTTGCGGACAAAATTCAAAAAACATAATACCAAATGAAGTTTGACATTGTTACAAGTTGGATGTAATTGTTATTGGAAAATATTGAACTAGTAATTGCATAATTAATGAGTTAGCAAAATCTAATGGGTCAAAAAAATTGAGGAGAAAAACGAGCGAGTAGTACAAAGACAAAGTGTTCATAAGTACATACGTTAGGAGCAATATCTTGAAGACAATACATGGTTCTCCAAAATCGAATTGATTCCTAAAGAAATTAGTTTTACAAGCTGATGGTCTACAGATTTACCATCCTTTTTACCAGGAGTCCAACAAATACACTTACAATAAGTGTAAATTGTAAAGCCTCAACACAAAATCTAGTTCAAAAAAATGAGTGGCATCATTCAGAAGATGATGGATAACAACCCGTCAATCCAAAGAAAAATCCAAAATTATTGAAATACTATTATAAAAATTAGTGTCACCTTAAGAATTGGCTTATACTTCATAATAGATCGAGATAAACAAAATAATAAACAAATCTGCATTGAATTATATTCCTTCGTTACTTAAAGTTTTTTACACTTACTTTTGTATGGACTCCAATTCAATATTTAACCACTATAGTATATATATTCCCTCCGTATTTTAAAAAGAGGTACACTTTCCTTAAACAGCTGTATTTTAAAAAGAGATACACTTTCCTTTTTTGACATGTTTTGTTCTCCATTCCCCATTATATTAATATTCCTCTCTTTCTTATGGTCCCCACACTTACTCACTTCATCTTTTAACTATAATAAATAATTCATCAACTACCTCACTTTCATCTTATTTTAATAAATTCAACTCACTCTCCTAAAATCAGGTGCCGACATCTTGGTGATCAAGCTCTTAAGGGTATTGGTGATGATAAAACACCTGGTCTTGATGGACTTACTGCTGTTTTCTTCAAAAAGACTTGGCACATTATCAAGATGGATGTTTACAAAGCAGTTATGGAGGTGTTTACTACCAACACTATGCTGTCCCAGTATAATTGTACCTCTGTTACTCTTGTTCCAAAGGTGGCTAATCCCACTAAAGTCAAAGACTTTAGGCCTATTGCCTGCTGCAATGTTGTTTACAAGCTAGTCTCCAAAATTCTCACTACAAGAATGCAGCATATAATTGGTGATGTTGTTAGTGATGCTCAATCTGGTTTTATCCCTGAGAGACAGATTTCTGATAACATCTTGCTTGCTACTGAACTGATTAATTAAAGGCTACACCAGGGCCCATATATCTCCTAGATGCCTACTTAAAGTGGATCTAAAAAAGGCCTATGACTCTATTGAATGGAGTTTTCTCAAAGAGGTGATGACTGAACTAGGCTTCCCTGACAGATTTGTGACTTGGGTGTTTAGCTGCATCACAACTGTTTCCTATAGCATCCTGATTAATGGCAAACCCACTAAGCCTTTCAGTGCAAAGAAAGGGCTAAGGCAGGGGGATCCTATGTCCCCTTTCCTTTTTGCAATTGGCATGGAATATCTTACTAGGCACCTTCAGCAGCTCCAAACTCAAACTGCTTTCAACTTCCATCCCAAGTGTAAAAAGTTGGCTATTACTCATCTCATGTTTGCTGATGATCTACTTATGTTCTCTAGAGCAGATATTCATTCTGTGCAGATGCTGCTTTCTGCTTTCCATCAGTTCTCTGTTGCTTCTGGCCTTGAGGATAATCTTGATAAAAGTAACATCTATCTTGGTGGGATCTCTTCCACTGAGAAAGCTGCAATCTTAGCTGCTGTTCATATTCCTGAAGGGGCCTTCCCATTTAGGTATCTTGGTGTGCCCCTTGCTACAAAAAAGCTAGCTTATAATCAATGCAGGCCTTTGATTGAGAAAGTAGTGGCTAGAGCCAAAACTTGGACAGCTAGGAATCTCACCTATGCTGGCAGGCTGCAACTGGTGCAAACTATTCTTCTAAGCATGCAATCATTCTGGTGTCAGATCTTCATCTTGCCTAAGAAGGTAATTAAGGAGATTCAAAACTTCTGTAGAATTTTCTTGTGGACTGGTCACACTGATCCATCAAGGAAGTCTTTGGTTGCTTGGTTCAATTTGTGCCTCCCTAAAACTGCAGGGGGGTGGAATATTAAAGAGATGAGTCTTTGGAACAAAGCTGCAGTAGCTAAGCTATTATGGGCACTGACACACAAAAAAGATAAGTTGTGGTGTAGGTGGGTGCACACCTACTATATTAAGGGAAGATCTCTTGATACTAAGTGGCCTGCTACTATGTCTTGGCCACTTAAGAAGATTTTATCTTCTGTTCAAATGATTGAAGATGTGGGAGGTTGGGTTACAGTTTGCAGGAATGGAAAATTTTCTATCAAAAAGATGTATCAGTGTCTTCTTGGTGATCATGTGAAAGTGCCATGGAGAAGGATTGTATGCAACAACAAAGCATCCCCTAAGAGCTTGTTTATAACTTGGCTTGCTCTTTGGAATAGGCTCCCTACTAGGGACAGGTTGGTGGCTTGGAAGATCACTACTGTGGAGGATTGCCCCTTGTGTACTACAAAGAAAGAATCTGCAGCACATTTGTTCTTTGAGTGTGATTATTCTGCTGCAGTCTGGAATACTATTCTGCATAGCCTAAAGTTTACCAGGACAGCTTCTTCTTTTGACCAAGAGTTAGCATGGATTCTGAAAGCTGCCAAGAGAACTGGGGACAGATACAAGCTGCTTGTTATGTATTTTGCTGAGTGCTTGTACAGCATCTGGTTGCAGAGGAATGAAATGGTGTTTAACCACAAATGTAGGAAGCCTGCTGATATTGTTCCAGATATCATGTTTAGAGTTGCTTGTAGGGCAACTGCTAGCCAGCATATATGTTTCTGCTTACTTAGCCTGTGTTGTAGTTGATTAGTTGTTGGCTGTTGCTTTGCTGTTGATTATGTTGTACTGGTGGTCTGGCTTAACTGCTTCCTAGTTTTGACTAGGTGTAATTCCCTCTTTTGGTAATAAAATATCTTTATTTGCCAAAAAAAAAAAAAACTATGCATTAAGTTACTAACTCATAATTTTTAATTTTCTACTAATTTTTTTAGAGTGGGAATTACTATTAATTAATAACTAATTAAATTATGATTATTTAAAATAGAAGTAATTAATTAATTAGTTTAAATAGTAATTTAATTAAATTATGAGTTCAAATAACTAGTAATTAATTGCTTCTATTTTAAATAATCATAATTTCAATAACTCATAATTTTACTACTCCCTCCGTTCCTTCATACTCGCCCCAATTTGACCGGCACATAGATTTAGGAAATTTAATTGACTTAATAATTTATTACAGAGTAGGTGTTAGTTGATAGTGGAGTATTTTTTTAATATAGTCAGTGAAAAATGTGTCAAATAAAGGGTGGGATGAGGTACGTAGGGGTGTATGGGGGTTGAATTTTTTAATGTTACTTTTAGGAAGTAAGGAATATATGTGGGTCTATGGTTAAGTGAGAAATGATATAATATTAGTAGAAGTATGTCATTTATAGAAACGAGACGAGTATTAAGGGACAACTTTATAAGGAAAGCGGCGTGAGTAATAAGGGACGGAGGGAGTATTTATTAAATAATTTAATTAGTAAAATAGATCTTAGAGCATCTCCTATGGTTGTAGCTATATAGGGACTAGCTTGCAATTTTAAAAAATTCCAAGCTACTAGCTTAACCATTGAAGTCCAAATGATAAATTAGCTTGGGTAAGCAAATTTGCTTAAACAAGCTAATTTGCTTGAAAAAACTTGGCCAATGAAATAATATTAAATAAAATTATGTTTAAAATATTGATTGTTAAACATAACTACATTAATATCAAGCTAGTAGCTAACCATTGGGGTACCAATTAGTTAAAACGGAAAGTAGCTTGATATATTACCGTTGAAGATGCTCTTATTTTAAGTAGAAGTACTCCCTCTATATTTTATTAAAGGATATATACACTTTGACCGGCACGTAATTATAGGAGAGTGAGTAGAATTTATTAAAATAAGATGAAAGTGAGGTAGTTGATGAATTATTTATTATAGTTAAAAGATGATGTGAGTAAGTGTGGGGATCACAAGAAGGAGAAAAATATAGTTGAAAATAGGGACCATAATATGCCAAAAAAAGGAAAGTGTATCTTTTACTAAACTATGGTCGTTTGTGAAAATTGTATCCTTTAATAAAATACAGAGGGAGTAACTGATAGTTATTTTTTTATTATGCATTTATTTTATTACTATTTTAAATATTGTTTTATTATTTATTAATTAAAGTATGTAATAATTTATTAAATAATTAATTTAAATACTAATTAATTTGGTTAATTAATTATTAAGAATATAATGAATGGATAATACATAATAGTGTCATAAATGTCATTTTACATAGTCATAACCAACCGCCAACAAATGAATTACTCAAACATCTTTATAAGTCAAATATCCAACTGAAAAGCCAATGTCAAGAACCAGTCAAAGCAGCAAAGTAAAACAGGCGATAACCAACGGCCAGTAATTCAAGATAGTTACAAGTTCAAATGAGGGAGGTTCCACCCTAAAAATACTCCGTATATAGCAATATATATAAGGGAGTAGCCTCTTATTAAGGGATTAGCTCTCATCTTTTACAAATGTGGGACACTCACATGTATTATTTAGGAAGGCTATACTTCAACACCATATGACTTACACGAGTCCATACATGGAGATTAAAAGGGGAAAATAGGAAGAATCACACATAATTCCATTATTTTGCAATTATGGTGTTCTAACTTCTTGTATAAATTAGGGATTAATTTCATACAAATCCTTAAAGAAACTAGTTAATCATCCTGCAATTCTTTCTGATCTCGCCGTTGGATCCAGTGAGCGGTTTAATATCTCCCATGTTGTTCATGGCGGTGGCAAAATCGGAGAAAAATGTATCGAGATTGTTGGCGTAACCTTCAGTGAGGGCCTTCATGGATAATTCTTGGTCAGAATGTAGAAGACCCTTTTGGCTGATGATGTTCTTGTAGTAATCGTTGTCAAAGTAAGTCGGGGTTTGGAGGTCCAAGGGTGCTAAGTTGTTATCCCCTGAGTTACTCGATCTTGGACAATTTGCTTGCCTTGTTTTTGCAAAGGACGCGTCAATGTTATAGCCAATTTCATTGTATATGCGATTCCTGAAACTTGTGCACCTTGCTTGTCCAATTGTATGGGCACCTAATAAAGAATTTCATAATAAGTTAAACTTCCATGTGTACTTATTAGGAACATGACTAGTTATGCATATTATTAGTGGGCAGTAATGTGCTAGTGGAATTTTTTTTTATCCGAAGTTACAATTTCACACCTAAGATCACTACAAGAATTTGTATCTTTAACGACAATCTAATTACGACGGGTCAAAAATCCCGTCGCAAAAGCCTTTAATCCCCGTGCTTGGACTCATGTATTTGTATGTTCTAGTTTATCGGCTCACATAGGTTAATTATGCTGTATACCTACACTACAAAAAATTGTACCATTAACGATGAGAAATCATGTCGCTAAAGGACAATAATCATTGATTAATGACGGAATATCCTGTCGCGAACCCGTCATAAAAGGGGGCCGTCGTTATTGGAAAATCCCGTCCTTAACTCGTCGTTAAAGACATTTGCGACGTTTTGTTTGGTTGTTAGTCCCGTCGCAAAAGGCTTTTTCGACAGAATTTTTGACCCGTCGTAACTACACTACAAGAATTTGTATCTTTAACGACAACCTAATTACAACGGTTCAAAAATTCCGTCGCAAAAGCCTTTTGCGACGGGGCTAACAACCTAACAAAGACGGGAATAACCGTCGTAAATGTCTTTTACGACGGGTTAACGACGAGATTTTCTATTAACGACGACCCCCTTTTATGACGGATCCACGACAGGAAATCCCGTTGTTAATCAACAATTATGAGTCTTTTGCGACGTAATTTCCCGTCGTTAATAGTACAATTTCTTGTAGTGGATGAAGCAGGTAATGTGAGTAAAGTGGTTGTGGCACAATCAATTAGTACCAGTTTCTTGATTAACGTGTAGAAAGGTATGTTGCAAACTTGCAACTATATAGAAACGGAGAAAGTATGTTTTATGAACCTATAAAACTTCTCTTGAATAACTTAATTAATTGGATTGAATGAAATATAAGTATAATTTTGATATATATTTTTTCCCTCTCTCACCTCTATTATAATTTCAACGGTGTATGTGAGATTTATATACTATGATAATCATGTGGTCAATAGAGTAATTAGTTCACATTCGTAACCATATATATGATTAATTAATTGGTCTATCAGAGTATTGTTACATTTAACCATTAGGTTATCTTATTTCCGCGTCCATTATCTACCAGACTACAACTACGTATTATCAATATGTATTTTATATAAAAGATTAGAGAGAATAGTTGATGTGTACTACAGAGTAAGCTTGAGCAATTCAGGACGAGAGACGAATGTATACCAGATAAAGCCACCAAATCAGTGATAGAAAGGCCTTGATCTTCAAAGCTTGACAACAATTGACTGAGGCTAAACGTTGGTTGTGGGATGTTGTTGTTTGCAGCGGATTGGCTGGCTGTCCTAGCATCTCTTCTACCCAGCTTTACATTCCAACTTGGTCCTCCAAGCTACAACAAAATTATTAGACTAGTAAGTTCTTCTTAAAGTCAATATTAATTAAAGTCAACAATGAAAATAATGTTGTAAGTTCGTCTTAATTATTTTTTACTCACAATGACAACAGAATCTCTAGCTGCAATTGCCAAGATGTCGGCACATGAGACAATGCCTGGACAAGCATTCTCAACCGCTGACTTTATCTGGTCGATCACCTCAAATCCTCTAACTGAGCCGTTATTGGGCCTAGCCATCTTTTCACCGGTGAAAGTAGAAGTATCGTCTAGTAACAGTGATCCATCACATCCCTGTTATACATACGTAAGAAGAATCTTGTAAAAACTAAAAGTATTCTTTCCCAAATAAACAATTAAATGAGATTATGTTTAGATGGTTACACTAACAAAACAATCATGGAAGAACAAACGAAGGAGAGAAGCTCCCATCCTATTCTCTCTATTAATAGCAGATTGCACGACAGATTTCACCGTGGAGTGGAGATTGGGGCAAGAGCTAGAGTAGAAGTTCGTGGTTAGTTGGGCATTCGAGCTAACCACAAGAAGGTAAAACACGACGAATATAACCGTCAAAGAAGAAGAACAAGAAGAAGAAGAAGACATATTTTTCTTAGTTTGAATGAAGTTAATTTGTTAGCAAATGAATATTGTTAAGGACTTGGAAAGTGTGGTTGGAGGAAGCTTATTACAGGAAAGTGCATGATACTAATATGGAGTAGTAGTGTTATAGCTAGGATTAGAGTGAACTAAGGACAAATTTAAAGAAAAGTCAAAAGTATTGAAAAAAATAAAACGATAGGTCAGAGACCGATGGTCAGCCATAAGTTATCATATTGCGACTTTGCCGACTTAATTAGCCTTTTTTTTTAATATTAAAATACACAAAAGTTAGTATAGTCTTTTCTCCAGAGTGTATGCCTACTTAGCTCATACAGTGAATGGACTAACCAAATAAAACTTGGTAGACACTGATAAAGAACAAAAGTTTGGAGAATGTAGCCAATCAAGAGTTAGATGAGATTAGTATAGGTATGCAGCCTAATTAACATACACCGCGTCTCCTGTGAGACCAGTCACACCATCAACTTGATGGTGTGACGAGCGCGAAACCAATAGCGTACCTCCCCTAAAACTAAAAAAAAAGTAACAGACACTAGTGCAAAAACGTTTAATTGCATCGCTGCATTTGCATCGCCAATCTAAACATGTGACGCAAATGACAAATTTTAGCATAAAATTTAGTCATTTGCGTCGCAGCTTTATTAAACAACGAGGCAAATGACTCTAAAATGCTCCCAGAGTCATTTGCGTCGCAGATTAGTAAAACAGCGACGCAATTTATGAAGGAAATAATGCCCTTGGTCCAAGTATGCATTCTATGATAAGTCTAATAAATGCGGTTCAGTATTAATTAACAAGTTAATAATTCAGTGAGATCAAGTGAGCTGAATGCCTAGCTAGAGGCCGCTTCAGTTCAAGTGGAATTAATGATATTAATCCACAGCTTACTCTTGACTGAACCCGTAGGGTCACACAAATAGTACGTAAACGGATCAAGTATTTAATGGCATTAAATACTCCATCTATGAATATTCGGAATCGACGGATCTTGGTTTCAGTGGGAGCTGAGATCGTCACAGGCAAGAAATGAATACTCCGGAAACGATGATATTGCCGGAAACGGAAATATGGATCGTATCGGAAATATGAATATTATCCAAGTCGTAGATGTTGCCGGAAACGGAAACATGGTACGTATCGGAAAATATTATCGGAAATGGAAATATTGCCAGAATCGGAAATATTGCCGGAAACGGAAATATTGTCAGAATCGGAAATATTATCGGAATCGGAAAATAATTCCGGAAACGGAAATATTAAATATTTGTTCGAAACGGAAATTAATTCCGGAATCGGAAATATTAAATATTGTTCGTATCGGAAATGAATTCCGAAATCGGAAATTTAATCGGAAGCGTATCGTACGAATAAGCATCGGACGAGGCCTGCCGGACGAGGGCCCAGCACGAAGCCAGGCCATCGCCCAGCAAGCCAAGCGCGCCACACGAACAGCCAAGGCCACGCCAGGCCCAGCGCAAGGCCAGGCCCAGCAGGCCGAGGCAGCGCGCACAGCGCGCGCAGCGCGCGCAGGAGCTGCGTGGGCTTGTAGCTCGCGTAGGCCTCGTTGCGTAGGCTGCTGCTCGCACACACGCGCATGGGCGGCCCATCGTGGCTGCCGTGTGTGTGTGCGTAAGTGTTTGTGTTCATGCACGATTCCTAAAGCATGCAGAATTCGGTTAATGATTAAATTCCTAATTCTATTTGATAAATTAATTAATTAGAGTTCTTGTAGGATTCTAGGTTTAATTAATTTGTATCTGAATAGGATTCCAATTCCCTTTCCATACCCCTATAAATATGTGTCCTGGGTTCACAATTTAAAACGAGTTTCAAAGTATTCAAAGTGAGTTTTTGAGAGAAAAATTCAGCCACACATCTTGCTCAAAAGTGCCGAAAATTCTAGTACCTTAAGGGCGATTCTAGTTGGTCAATCTTAAGGCGGATCCGGACGTGCTGTGGACTATCTACGGAGGGGCGACACTTGGAGTCCTAAAGACTTGTTCTTGCTCGGTTCGGGCGCAGCTAGGGAGGGCACGCAACAAAGAGTATGCATCTAAATTATGCTATATGATTATGTGTAAATAATATGTATTCCTGGGCTAATGGTTGTTTCCGCATGATTTATGTAATATCATATGTATCATAACCTAACAGTGGTATCACGAGCCCCTTATTATTTTCATAATCTAATTTGCATAAACATGGTTAAATATTACAAATTTGCAAGAATTAAAAGGGGTGATTAATTTTCGTAATTGTTAATTAATTGCAAATTGCGTTTATTTAATTATACGTACGCAGTTTTTCGGCAGTTTCTTCGTTACTCATCCAAATCGAGTGATTTTTGTGTCAATTCCGCATGTAAAAGGCATTCTAAAATTTTGACAAAAATAGTAATTTTCTGCCGAACCCAGAATTCTCAAATTCGAAGCCTAACTATGACTTTTCGAAGGTTTTAGTTTTTCGAATGCAAAATTTCGTAAATTTAAGATGTTAAATTAAATATTTGCGATTCTTGTTGATAAATCTTGAATTTTTGATTGACCTACTGTATATGTTTAACAAGTTTCAATGCCTAGCCTTGTTAATTATGTAATCTAATTTGTAATTATGATTAATTTGTTGAAAATTAGAATAATTTAGAATTAATTTGATTTTCATAATTAATTATAATTTAATTAGAAACCTTGATTAAAAACCACCATAAAAATTGTAAATTTATGATAAATTTTAAATTTTTATGACCTAGACTTGAATCCATGACAATCGGAAATCAATTGGATAATAAATTTTCGATTTTTCGCCCTAAAATTATGAAATTAATATTATTTATTAATTTGTCATTAATTTTAAATATAAATTTTAAATTTTTATGCGATTCGTTCATAAAACTTGCACGCACAAAGCAATGGACGCTTCGTGTTACCCTTAAGGGGTGTTGTATAGTGCGGGCATGCGACGACGAGCAAGGGAGCTCGTCGCCCGTGCGGCACGAATGCAATGAGCAAGGGCGTAGTGCACGAGCACAAGGCAGCAGCCCTGCCTTGTGTTGTGGGCCACGAGCTATGAACAAATGGGCATGGGCGAAAGGCAAGCCAAGGCAGTCGCGTGTGGGCAGCAAGCGAGCTGCGCCACAACGCGCACTGCCTCGCGCAAGAGCGCGCAGCCTCGCGCGCAGCGAGCGCAAGCTCGCGTGCCACGAGCGCTGCGCCCAGCGTTGCTCGCGCGCACAGCGAGCGATGTCGCGCGCCCAGCGAGCGATGTCGCGAGCCCAGCGAGCGATGTCGCGCGCCCAGCGAGCGATGGCTCGCGCGCACTGCGAGCGATGGCTCGCGTGCGACGAGCGCTGGCGCGCGCGCAGCGAGCACCACAGCGTGCGATGGCTTGCGATTGGTAGAGCAGCAGCTATGCGACGAGCGCATGGGCTGCGCGCATATGGCCAGCAATGGCTGTATGCGTGCGGCCCATGGGCGTGCAATGCGTAGGGTGTTTGCGTTACGATTAGATCGTTTTGAATGTTTAATTTGAAAATTTCAGTTCACGTAATTTTAATTAATTTTAAAATTAATAATTTAAATTATTTTCTTGGATTTTAATTTTGAATATTGTAATTATAATAAATGTTATTTATTCTAATTATTTTACTAAAATTAAAATCATGAATTAATTTAAATAACGACTGAAATTAAATTAAACTTTTTGGATTCAATTATAAATTTATATGAGCTTTAAATTTTAATTAAATTTGTATGTTTCCGGTTAGACTAGAAATACATTTTTATGTTTAAAATTAGTAAAGCATATGAATTTATTGGTTTAAGTGGGAGCGCTTTTTAGTCATAAACTCTTGATTAGGTCTACAAATCCTTAGGGTTAAAACAACTTGATTAGAATTAATAAGGACTGAATAATTGGTAGATTATTGGTGCCCTTGATTAATTGCTGCAAATATTTACGTGATGCATAATGTGTTTTACTAACCAGCTAAGTGGGCCATTCATGATAATGAATGGGTGAATGGTATATATTGTATATGTACTGTTTTGCAGGTTATGAAGTGACTAGTATGGCCCAAATAGGATAGAAAATATGGTCTGCGTACCATTAATTTGAATGTAATTGGTCTAAAGTACCAAAGTTATTTTTCAATTCAAATATGGTCTGCGAACCATCAAATAGTTGTAATTAGTTATAGCTTATCCTATTTGAAGAAAATGGTGCCTCCCACGGAGATTTTCAAGACGGACTTTGAAGTCAAAGCTTCAAGATGAAGTCGGGCCATACTAGATCACATTTATCTTATGCATGTTTTAAGTTATTTATTGCTTTAAATATGTCTTAAAATGCATGAGATCAAAAGCTTGATTATGTTGCATGATTAAGGATTTTAGTTCACTTAAAATCTAACCAACATAGTAAGAGCCTTAAGTTCCAAACTTAAAAATTGAGTTAAAAGGTGCCATGCCAAAATATACACTTGCTTGGATATCCTTTACATCAATCTAGTAATAATTTTCGCTCAGCGAGGTGTTACTTATTGGTCCTAAAGGGGCAAGGTACACAAATAATTGTGAGTACATGTTAGTTTTGGTGAAACTCAACGATATAAGTAAGGAGTCCTTTTATGTCGTGGCAAAATCGATAGGTTTACCTAATAAGTTCTTAGACGTACCTATCAACCAAGAGTAGTTTCTAGACTATTAGCAAAAGGCTTTTGCTTACCTAAGATGTTCTAGGATTAAGTCGACAAACTGTGCTTAGTTCTTCAATGATTTTAGGATCTTGGAATCATTTTATTCACACCTGCCGGAACACATAACTTGAATAAAATTCTTAATAAACATTGAATTATGCATGTATGCTAGAATTTAAGTTTATTAAGAGAAACTGTGAATGGTTATTTATTTGTTTATTCTTTTCAATTGTAGTTTTTAATATGGCAAACAACAATTCATTCAACATTCGATCAATTCTCGAAAAGGAGAAGTTGAACGGGAAAAACTTCCTTGACTGGCAAAGGAACTTGCAAATAGTTCTTATGCAGGAAGAAAAGGAGTATGTCCTAGATGAGGCGATGCCCGTAGCTGCAGGCGACGGGGTCACTCAGGCAGCCCTCAATCGTTGGATTGATGCCAACAAGGATGTGAAATGTCTAATGCTCGCCACCATGAGTGCGGATCTGCAGAAAACGTTCATCAACTCAGATGCTTTCACAATCATCAGTGAGTTGAAGAACATGTTCCAAGATCTGGCTCGAGTCGAAAGATTCGAGACTCATAGGCAAATTCTTGAGACCAAGCTTAAGAAGGGCGAGCCCGTAAGTCCACATGTTCTCAAAATGATTGGACTCATTGAGAATATGAGTCGGCTGGATCAACAATTTTCTCAGGAAATGGCTATAGACACCATCCTCCATTATCTTCATAGCGGGTATGATCAGTTCAAACTGAACTACAGCATGAATAGTCTGGACAAAACGCTCACTGAGCTTCACGGCATGCTGAAGACCGCTGAAAAGACGCTCAAAAGTGATAAGCAGGATGTGCTTATGGTGCGTGGGGGCAAGTTCAAGAAATCTGGAAAGAAGAGGAATGCTAAGAAAGGTGGCAACAAGGCCAGCCCAACTAAGCAAACTGGCGCCAAATCTGTAAAGAGGAAGGTCAGTCAACCCACTTCTGAATCCGAATGCTTCTACTGCAAGAAGAAGGGGCATTGGAAGAGAGATTGCTTGAAGCTAAAGGAAGATCAGAAGAACGGAACAGTCGTTCCATCTTCAGGTATTTTCGTTATAGACTGTATACTTGCTAATTCAACTTCTTGGGTATTAGATACAGGTTGTGGCTCACACTTATGTTCCAATCCACAGGGACTAAGAAGAAGTAGAAAGTTAAGCAAGGGTGAAGTCGACCTACGAGTGGGAAATGGAGCACGGATTGCTGCATTAGCTGTAGGAACTTACTATTTGTCGTTGCCCTCCGGGCTAGTTTTGGAACTGGAAGAATGTTTCCATGTTCCAAGTCTTACTAAAAACATCATTTCAGTTTCTTGCTTAGATGCTAAGGGATTTTCCTTTTTAATAAAAGACAATAGTTGTTCGTTTTATTTTAAAGAGATGTTTTATGGATCTGCTAGATTAGTCAATGGACTTTATTTATTAGATCACGACAAACAAGTATATAACATAAATACCAAAAAGGCCAAAAAGAATGATTCAGATCTCACCTATCTGTGGCATTGTCGATTAGGCCATATAAACTTGAAACGCTTAGAAAGACTTCAGAAGGAAGGAATTCTAGAACCATTTGACTTAGAGGATTATGGTAAATGCGAATCATGTTTACTTGGCAAAATGACAAAGCAACCTTTCTCTAAAGTTGGAGAAAGAGCAAATGAACTATTGGGTTTAATCCATACAGATGTATGTGGACCAATGAGTACAAATGCTAGAGGTGGTTTCAGCTACTTTATCACTTTCACTGATGACTTCAGTAGGTATGGTTTTGTCTACCTAATGAAGCATAAGTCTGAATCCTTTGACAAATTCAAGGAATTTCAGAGTGAAGTAGAGAATCAATTAGGCAAGAAGATTAAGGCACTGCGGTCTGATAGAGGCGGTGAATATCTGAGCTATGAATTTGATGACCATCTGAAAGAATGTGGAATTCTATCAGAATTGACTCCTCCTGGAACACCACAATGGAACGGTGTGTCGGAACGGAGGAACAGAACCTTGCTAGACATGGTCAGGTCAATGATGGGTCAGGCCGAACTTCCATTAGAATTTTGGGGACATGCACTAAATACAGCTGCACTCACTATAAATAGAGCTCCGTCTAAAGCTGTCGAAAAGACTCCATACGAATTATGGTTTGGAAAGCCTCCAAATGTATCTTTTCTTAAGATTTGGGGATGTGAAGTATACGTCAAACGATTAATTTCAGACAAACTTCATCCAAAATCTGACAAATGTATCACTACTACAAAAAGTGGCAAAGAGATCCCTTAAATAAGACCCCTTATTTAAATAGCGGGTCTCTTTGATGGAGGAGACCTCCTATCCCAAAAAACGGGTCTCTTATATCACGTATAGAAAAAGAAAAGACCTACTATCATAGAACACGGATCTCTTATATTTCGTGGGCCCCATTTTAAAAGAAAGAGGAGACCTTCTCTCACAAAACACGGGTCTCTTTTTACACCCCTCCTCCTTATTTCAATCTCCCTCCCTCTACCCGCAAACGAGCAGTCTCTCTCAGCAAAACCTAGCTAATGTTAATGTCTCTCTCCTCCACAACCTACAATAATCTTCAAAAAGAAAAAATATATGGAGCTTCAGCAAAAACCCCTAAAAACAACGACGATTGAGAACATGTTGGTGCAGATCTGCGATTGAAAGAAGCAAATTATGGAGAAATTCCTCGCCATTCTCAAATTTATACTTCAGGTATCACTGGTATTTCTCTTTCTCAATTTTTGATGATTTCTTCTAGTTATGTCATAATTTGTTGGATGGTATTATTTCTTGGAGGCGTAGGTTTGTCAATTAGGGCAAAGATTTGTTCATTTTTTCAGCATTTCTAGTTAATTTGTGATTGCTGCAGATATTGTTAGCTCTAATTTTATATTTGTTGCTGATAAATTTATGTTAATGCGTTTTCAATTGAACTTCGTGATTTATGTGTTGTTAGCTATGGTTTTTTTTTGTCAATTTTGTTCTTTAAAGGAATAAACAACAGAAAATGTGTAATTTTTTCAATTTGCTTAAACTAGATACAGTTCTTGTTTCTTCAGATAATTATTGTTGGTTTAAGTTGTTGATTGCTTGGTTTCAAACTCCAATTAATGTGAAAGGTTCTCTGTGTGACTTTATTGAGCTTTAGCAGGTTTGGTTTGGAGAGTGTCTTCTTAGGTATTGTTGGAACTTAGAAATACCCTTGTGTTTGTTCTTCAGTCAATTATCCCATAGGAAATGTGAAGTTTGGGCGTTTGGCATTTGTAACTTTCAAGTAGTTTGGGATATAGATTGGTCTATAGTATTATCCATTCTGAACTTTCTAGGTGTCTCTGTTTATTCATGGAGAGGGATGTTATTTGTGCAGAGAGTACAACTGAGCATTTCTTTGAATTCATCATTCCTGATATAATAATGTTGACCCCCCAGAGAAACTTTGCATACTATTTTCTTACGTCACTCAACCAAGGGACTGGTTTTTTTTTTTCTGGGGAACTATGTGAGGTTGATACTATTAGTTCAAGAACTATAGAAGTATTCTTACGTATATATCTTCTGAACTCCGCCACTATTAATTGGAATTTGCGTAGTCCATGACTTGAAATATTTGCATAGTTAATGACTTGAATCAACATGGTCTTTTTTCACGGGTTTCTCCCCTATATTGTGTAGTAGTATGACTGCACAATCAGAAGAGCGAAACAAGGAGCCTTTGTAGCCTCTTGCGTTTATTTGTTTGTAGCCACGATGCCCTTATGGATGCATTTTCAATTTGGAGAAGATCATACTAAGCTCGTGCAATGTTATCTGATATATGCCAACAGTCCCTTGTAGATGTATTTTCAACTGCTCGTGGTTTGTTGCTAACGAGTTACTTACAAGATACTACTCACAAGTGGATGTTTCAACTCTGATATTGTTCAAATCAACTATAGCTCTTCTTGGTCTCAGTAGTTTAAGAATACTTTGAATTCAGATGGGTATATTAACTATTCTAATCTATACTACTATTTAATAGCAAGGATGCATGCAAGAAATATAGAATGCACGTGTCCCCTTTTGTTATTTTTTTTTAAATTTTTTTTTTATATTTCAAAATTCCAAGTACTGTATTTTCTTTCACGTCGTTCATCAAAATCACCTCATATCGCTCATATCGCTCATCTCCTCTAATATCGCCTCTCTCCTTTCAAAATCCTCAACCCATTAAATTTGATTTCCATCCCATGGATTCCACCAGAAACTTCCATTCCCTCCCCCTAATTAATCCTTTAAACTCCATCCTGATCAAACACTTTTAAAAAGTTTATAAATCAAATATAAGTTAATCAATTTCCTCCACCAAGAAGAAAATTGTGTTGGTATGATTAATCCTGTTTTTTCTCACTTGCTATATTGACATTTTAAATAGGTTCATCTATCTTTTCCAATTTGATTTAAAGTTTTGTTTCTGTCTTTTCCAATTTGATTTTACTCCCTCCGTATTTTTTTAAGAGATACACTTGGCCGGGCACGGGTATTAAGAAGAATAATTGAATGAAATAAAATAATAAAGCAAGTGGGGTTGGATAGATATTTTAATAATTAAATATGTGGGGACCATGTCATTTTGGTGGGTGGAGGGTGGGGTGGGTTTATGAAAATATTTGTTTAATAGGATGGTGGGTGATAGGGTATATTAGATGTATTATTTAATTAGATGGTGGGGTTGATAAGTTACTAAAAATGGCAAGTGTATCTCTTAAATAAATACGGCCGGAAAAGGCAAGTGTATCTCTTAAAAAAATACGGAGGGAGTAAGTTTTAACTATTTATTTCTACGATATTTGCTTGACTATGAATTTTCTTTCTTTTAATTGGGGGTTTATTCATAATAATTTTAAAATTTAATCATTAAAATTGTCAATTCATGCATACTAAGTATAATTTTTGGGTTTGGAACCTGTGTGCAGGTGTTTGTACGAATTTAATTTAACGAGTTAATGGTGGATGGGACGGACGGAAATCTGAGTATAGGTAATCTTCTGGTAAAATTCAGATTTTTATTCATTGATTTGAGAAAAAATGTGTAACGAAGTTGGGATAGAAGAAATTGGTTGGTATAGGTTGGATTATTTGAATGAGTAGTTCGTTTGATCTAGAACTATAATGTGTATGCCTATTCAATTCGAAGTTGGATTATTAATTAATAGTAGTTAGTTTGATCGAGAACCTGGAATGTGGGTGTTTATACAATTTGGTGTTACTGTTGCATGAATTTGGTGTGTTTATATAATGGGGTATTAATTGTATAGTTTTATGATTTTGTCAAGTTAGCAATGGTTGATGAAATGTCAAGGATATTAGATGCTTCAATATATGGCATTATGGCTCGGTAGTGTGAAACCCCCTCAATTTTCTCATTGACTCACTTTCTCCAAAGCAATATCTATTTCGTATGTCCATTCGACACTACGTATTTTCATTCAGCCTTTTCTTTTAATTAACCTTTCATAACAATCTCCCTTTTCAATCTAAGTACTCATCTCAAACATGTTTTATACTATATGTTTGGTGTTTTTTTAGCGTACTGGATTCAATTTTACTGATTTATTTTTCAATTTTTTCTTCTCTTTTTGCTATTTCGTGTAGTTCTCTGAAGCAACATACAGAGTAATGAATATAAATGAAAATATAACACAAATTCAACAACTTGCAAGACTTGGAGTTTTAGCATCTACTTTTGAACAGGTTCAGGTCATATTAACTCCAAATTTTTCACTTACATGCAACTTTAAAATATTTGTGTCGTTTCATACGGAGTAGTATTGTCTGATTTTTGAACAAAATAGTCAGAAACATATAAAGTCATTGCTTTTTTCACCAGAGTGTTTTTTCTTCACGTACTTCATTAAAAGTGTTTTAAATTATAAAGATGTGAATGTTTTTTAATAAAGGAAAAGTTATCAGAAATTAACCTGATGTCAAGACCATATCCTGACGTATATACTCCGTAATTTGAACAGATGAAATTTAATTGTTTGTTGACTACAAAATAAGTGTATGCGATGATATTGTGAAATGTATAATGTACGTAGTTACACAATAATAGTGTGGTTGATGATGTTGATCGTTTATATTGCATCATTATCATTAAAATTAAATATAACTAATGCTAATTAGTTGTTCAACTATACGCCTCACTAAATTGACAAAATATAATCAAATATATCACTTTTACTCTTTTTTATGTCCAAATTACTTTGTTCCTTTTGATTGGTTGCCAAGTTTGCACATTGTATTAGAAATAAGATTTGCAAAATGTATTTTGGACTACTTATTAAATATTTTACTATCTCACTCTACAGGTGCGAAAAAAGACAACATCGTTGGAAAAAGAAATTATCAACCCTCTTATGGAGATTACGGGGTTGGTCTGCCACAAGCCTTTTCAGCATCTAACATCTTGAAGAACTTAAATTTGAAGGTAATATTGACGCAACAAGTTCTAGAGGAATTCACTAATCACGAAGACAATAATGGATCTAAGATTTAGTTGATTTTGATGCTTAAGAGAAACACAAACAAAGGGCATTTCCTTATGCCAAGGATCAACCTCTAAAGTTAGTGTTTTATGCTTCTAACTGTGATATAATGTACTTCAGTTGCTTTTGTTCGTCTTCTGTTCTGCTTCTGATCTGCTCTGCGTACTAGTCTGTTTCTGTCCTACTTTACGAACTATTCTTTGCTTTGCTGATGTGTTTTTTTGCTCTAATGTGCTGAGTTCTAAACTGATTTGCTGTTCTGCTAGCTTTAACTAACTTGATTTTATGTAACTAACCTGATTTTATGTAACTAACCTGATCTGATCTGATTTTCTGTACAGCAGTGTGTAAACTGTTCTTGCTAGTTTTAAGGAGCTATTTATTGCTTTTAAGTTGGGATATATAACCTGATATTGGTTAATGTGGTGTTTTGTTTGAAGGATCTACATGTCCCAGTTCCATGTTGCCCGGTTGTTGTGCTGGTAGTGTCTTGTCAAAGTTATCCTAATTTAGTTGCATAATAAGTTAGCATTTAGCCTGTTGTAAAGTACATGAAAAATCTTTCTTACGATGCAGAAGCTTAATATTGGAATATGGTGCACAAGTTAATTCAGTTGCGTGCTATCTTTTGCTGTCTTTTTATGATGTACATTGCTCGTATTTGCTCAATTTTTCAGGATTGGGATTCACAGAATGGTTCACAAATAGCTACAGAATTGTGTGGATTTGTAACCATTTTGTCTGGGACGTTTCTGCTTAACAAAACAAAGGACATGGGAAGTACTCCAACAGCACCAGCAGTACCTGTAACTGAACTTGTTAGGCAATATAGCAGCAATTGCATTCATAAAAGTTCAAAGCATTCTAACCTCCATGGTAGCCCAGAACGCAATTGCAGAGAATAAGCTCAATTTTTAGAGATCCAACAAATATTTTTGCCGGTTAGATGATATCTTGTCTCTTGGTGCACAAAGTTTGGGCTTGAAATGTTCATCACAAATACAGAATGGCCAATTTTTTTTAGCAGAAGTGCAGACAAATTTCTGATTAAAGGGTGGACAAATTCCTGACCTGTATGTTTTGTTTGTTGAGGTTTTACCTACTTTGTTAACTATTATAGAACAATGCATTTGTTTAACTACTAATTATGCTACTTATTACAGTTTTCTGAAGAAATTTATTCATCGGAAAATGCGGATGAGGTTAGAGACATGTGGGTCGAGTATTTGCTCAAGCAAGAAGCGGATGAAGAAAACAAAGTTGATGGTATGGAAATAACTCCATGAGTTTTGGTTCCAATTGTTGATAAGTTGTGAATTATTATATTTTGGAACTGGTTTTTGTTTTACGTTTTTTGAAATTGCGATATAAAGCTTAGACGTTTATGCAAATTACAATTAATGTAAAGCTTTTGCGTTTTGAGCATTACTTGTGGGATTTTTATTTTTTTTTGGGTAATATATCGATTACTATGGAAGTTCTCGAATTATTACAAAGTACGTATTATAGCAGCAGGTGTACGTAGTTACGTACGTAATATCGATTTTTTTTTAATAAAAAAATTTGCAAAGAGACCCGTTAGGTATAAAAAGGGCTCTCTAGTTATAATAATAAAAAATTCAAAGAGACCCCATATCTAACATATGGGGTCTTAATTTGTAAAATATAAAAATATTAGAAGTAACAAAGAGACCCTCTATATTATATATGAGGTCTTAATTTCTTGAATAAAAAAAAATAAAAAAAATCAAAGAGACCTCCTATCTTACATAAGGGGTCTGAATATTTTTAACAAAAGACCTCATATCTCTAATATGGGGTCTCTTTCCCTTCTAAAATATTTTTGACCAAGTTTACATAAGAGACCTCCTTTCTTACGTGAAAGGTCTCTAGCTTTTAACAAACAGACCCCCTCTTCTAGAGAGGGTCTCTTTATCAAAGAGACCTCTGAGATAGAGACCCCTTGAAAGGAGGTCTCTTTGGCCATTTAGGAAGGGTCTCTTTACCATTTTTTGTAGTAGTGTATCCTTGTGGGCTATCCAAAGGAAACAAAGGGGTATTACTTCTACAATACATCTGAGAACAAGGTGTTTGTTGCTCGAGATGGTGTCTTTTTGGAGAAGGATCACATTTCCAAAATGACAAGTGGGAGAAAAGTAGACCTCGAAGAAATTCGAGTCGAACAACAAACTCTAGAGAATGCTCAAGATGACATTCAGGATGAAACTCAGAGATCTTTAGAAGAATCTGGTGAGAATCATGGTCAATCTAGAAATGTTACCCCGCGTAGATCGCAAAGATATAGATCTCAACCGGAAAGGTACTTAGGTATTTTGACGAACGAGAGCTATGACGTTCTATTACTTGAAAGTGATGAACCTGCGACTTACAAACAAGCTATGACGAGCCCTAGCTCCAAGCAATGGCAAGAAGCCATGCAATCTGAATTAGACTCCATGTCTGAAAACCAAGTATGGGATTTGGTCGATTTGCCAGATGGCTACCAAGCCATTGGAAGCAAATGGGTTTTCAAACTGAAAAAGGACAAGGATGGGAAACTTGAAGTTTTCAAAGCTAGATTGGTTGCAAAAGGTTACAGGCAAGTCCACGGTGTGGATTACGATGAAACCTGATCACCAGTTGCAATGCTAAAGTCTATTCGGATAATGTTAGCAATCGCTGCATATTACGATTACGAAATATGGTAGATGGATGTCAAAACTGCTTTCTTAAACGGCGTTTTAACAGAAACCGTGTTTATGACACAACCTGAAGGTTTTGAGGATTCAAAGAATGCTAAAAAGGTATGCAAGCTAAAGAAGTCAATCTACAGATTGAAGCAGGCATCCAGGAGCTGGAATATACGTTTTGATGAAGCAGTCAGTGACTTTGGTTTCATCAAGAACGCAGACGAATCTTGTGTATACAAGAAGGTCAGTGGGAGCAAAATTTCTTTCCTAGTATTATATGTCGACGACATATTACTTATCGGAAATGACATTCCTATGTTGAACTCTGTCAAGATTTGGCTTGGGAAATGTTTTTCGATGAAGGATCTAGGAGAAGCACAGTACATATTGGGCATCAAGATTTACAGAGATAGATCTAAAAGGATGATTGGACTTAGTCAAAGCACTTATATCAATAAGGTGCTTGATAGGTTCAAGATGGCGGACTCCAAGCGAGGCTACCTACCCATGTCTCATGGAATGACTCTAAGCAAGACTCAGTGCCCAAAAACACTTGATGAGCGTAGACGAATGAATGGGATTCCATATGCATCATTGATTGGTTCAATAATGTATGCTATGATATGTACACGCCCGGATGTTGCGTACGCACTCAGTGCTACGAGCAGATACCAGTCAGACCCAGGAGAGGCGCATTGGACTGCTGCCAAGAATATTCTGAAGTACCTGAAAAGGCACAAAGATGACTTCCTGGTCTATGGTGGAGATGATGAATTAATTGTTAAAGGCTATACGGACGCAAGTTTCCAAACCGACAAAGATGATTTCAGATCACAGTCTGGGTTTGTCTTCTGCCTCAATGGAGGAGCAGTAAGCTGGAAAAGTGCTAAGCAAAGCACCATTGCGGATTCTACAACTGAAGCGGAGTACATTGCTGCACATGAAGCAGCAAAGGAAGCTATATGGCTAAGGAAGTTCATAGGTGAACTTGGTGTAGTCCCCTCCATTAAAGGACCAATAGCCCTGTATTGTGACAATAACGGAGCTATTGCACAGGCAAAAGAGCCTAGACACCACCAAAGAGTCAAGCATGTACTTCGTAGATTTCACCTTCTACGAGAGTTCGTTGAAAGAAAAGAAGTCGAGATAAGCAAGATTGGAACTGATGACAACATATCAGATCCATTAACTAAACCTCTGCCGCAGGCGAAGCACAACTCGCACACTGCAGCTATGGGAATCAAGCATATTGGAGAATGGCTTTGATGTCTCTGTTTAATGTTTTAAAGTTTTAGAGTTTAAATCTTTGTAAAACATTATTGGTTAATCATTCACAATAAATGAAAAGAATTCATTTTTCCATTTAATTTGTGGTTTATTAAATGATGAGTTCCTTCAAATTTGACGATATATTCAAGATAGACTGTCAGGACCAGTCCTGTGACTAAGAAATGTGTATCAAGTGAACTTGAATGTCAAAGGTTGAAAATGGTCCCTAATCGGAGTTTTCTATAAAATTGGACGCATAGAAAACGTTAGACGATTAGAATGCAAGATGACTAGTAGTTCTGTTTCTTGAACTATGTGGACATGGCAATGTCATAATCATTTGCATAGATACTTACTTTGGGAAGACTAGTATCGGACAAGACCTATGAAACTTTACTGTAAGAGATGAAAATCTGTCATAAGTAAATTTCATTAAATTATTAGATACTAAATCCTCAATACCTGAGTGATTTGAGATTACTTGTTTGAGAACTGGTTGCTTTGACGTTGACCAACCGTCGCACCGTAAAAGGAGGCTATAAAGGCAACGCTCAGGTAATCACCTATCAAACGAAGTCTAATCTCAAGATCGCAAGATTGGGATTGTCCTCCCATAAATCGGGATGAGATGCTTAAAAGTTGTACAAGGCCACTCGGAGAGCTAGAAACTGTGAAATGCATGGCCGTGCTCGGATGAATCATAGGCTATGATTATCTGTTTATTTGATCAGTTGAACTCTGAAACCGAGAAACACCTCTGGACATAATAAGGATGACAACTCTTACCTTATGTTCAAGAGCAAGCATCGAGCGACAAAGGAATTAGGAAATGCACACTTGTCCCTAAGGACAAGTGGGAGACTGAAGGAAATAATGCCCTTGGTCCAATTATGCATTCTATGATAAGTCTAATAAATGCGGTTCAGTATTAATTAACAAGTTAATAATTCAGTGAGATCAAGTGAGCTGAATGCCTAGCTAGAGGCCGCTTCAGTTCAAGTGGAATTAATGATATTAATCCACAGCTTACTCTTGACTGAACCCGTAGGGTCACACAAATAGTACGTAAACGGATCAAGTATTTAATGGCATTAAATACTCCATCTATGAATATTCGGAATCGACGGATCTTGGTTTCAGTGGGAGCTGAGATCGTCACAGGCAAGAAATGAATACTCCGGAAACGATGATATTGCCGGAAACGGAAATATGGATCGTATCGGAAATATGAATATTATCCAAGTCGTAGATGTTGCCGGAAACGGAAACATGGTACGTATCGGAAAATATTATCGGAAATGGAAATATTGCCAGAATCGGAAATATTGCCGGAAACGGAAATATTGTCAGAATCGGAAATATTATCGGAATCGGAAAATAATTCCGGAAACGGAAATATTAAATATTTGTTCGAAACGGAAATTAATTCCGGAATCGGAAATATTAAATATTGTTCGTATCGGAAATGAATTCCGAAATCGGAAATTTAATCGGAAGCGTATCGTACGAATAAGCATCGGACGAGGCCTGCCGGACGAGGGCCCAGCACGAAGCCAGGCCATCGCCCAGCAAGCCAAGCGCGCCACACGAACAGCCAAGGCCACGCCAGGCCCAGCGCAAGGCCAGGCCCAGCAGGCCGAGGAAGCGCGCACAGCGCGCGCAGCGCGCGCAGGAGCTGCGTGGGCTTGTAGCTCGCGTAGGCCTCGCTGCGTGGGCTGCTGCTCGCACACACGCGCATGGGCGGCCCATCGTGGCTGCCGTGTGTGTGTGCGTAAGTGTTTGTGTTCATGCACGATTCCTAAAGCATGCAGAGTTCGGTTAATGATTAAATTCCTAATTCTATTTGATAAATTAATTAATTAGAGTTCTTGTAGGATTCTAGGTTTAATTAATTTGTATCTGAATAGGATTCCAATTCCCTTTCCATACCCCTATAAATATGTGACCTGGGTTCACAATTTAAAACGAGTTTCAAAGTATTCAAAGTGAGTTTTTGAGAGAAAAATTCAATCACACATCTTGCTCAAAAGTGCCGAAAATTCTAGTACCTTAAGGGCAATTCTAGTTGGTCAATCTTAAGGCGGATCCGGACGTGCTGTGGACTATCTACGGAGGGGCGACACTTGGAGTCCTAAAGACTTGTTCTTGCTCGGTTCGGGCGCAGCTAGGGAGGGCACGCAACAAAGAGTATGCATCTAAATTATGCTATATGATTATGTGTAAATAATACGTATTCCTGGGTTAATGGTTGTTTCCGCATGATTTATGTAATATCATATGTATCATAACCTAACAATTTAATCAATCAAGTGCGTCGCAGTTTTATTAATCTGCGATGCAAATGACTCTGAGAACATCTTAGAGTCATTTGCCTCGCAGTTTAATAAAGCTGCGACGCACAGGTGTTTGTGAATTTAATTTTTTCTCAAATTCGTGCTCACCTTTTAATTGTTTTCTTCAATATTCTGACTTGCTCCAAATGACCTAAATCTATCGAAACCAGTTAAGCCCAAAACTTCCGTTCTCACCGGCTTCACCCTTCCGTTTACCAGCTTCACTGCCGTCGTCTTCCCTCATTCTGCGTCGTTCTCTCCTTCCCCTGCGCCGTTCAACTTGCTGTTCGTCCTCCTCTTCAACCTGCTGCTCGTTCTCTTCTTCCCCTGCGTCGTTCAACTCAAACTAATCAGTGTCGCTGCTCCGTGTTAACGCCGCCTTCCACGGCAGCCGCCCACGCCGCCGCCCACTCCTCCGCTCCTGGTCACTGTCTTCTCTCCTCTCCTAGGTATATTTAAAGATTGAATCTTAATTTTGATATTAAGATTGAATTTTTGTGGATATTGAATTTTAATTGTTCATTTTAATTTTAATTGTGCATTGTCTCTTGACTGTTAAGGTTTTGAGTTCGTTTGATTTTTGACGGAATAATGCACTGATAATTCTTAGAATTTCGTTGTTTAGAATTTTACTTTTTTGGCATTGGACTGCTATTCTGTAGGTTTTAGGCACGGAATTGCTATTATTTTGTGAGATTTGGATGTATTTGGGAGAAATGTGTTATGATTTTGATTGTTGTTTAAATTAATTTTCAGCTTTACCCTTATATCCTTGTAGTATTGGTCTTCTGACTTGTATTGGTCTGGTTTCCTGAAAAAATCAAAATGTTGAGAGTGAAGTGCAATTTCTCTTGCTGCAATATATTTTTTATATCATCAAATGTATGGATAATATTAATGCAATTTGCCAAATTCTGTTGCTCTCATTTTTGTACTCCATGTTTTAATTGGGAACTTGTGAAGAAACCCTTTCGTTGGCAACTTGGCATTATTTTCTTTATTTTTCTTTTAGGTAAAGAGCTTCACTATTATTTTCTGTTATGTTAAATACTAGATGTTGTTAAGGTCCCGTAAGGATTTTCATGTTGTTGCCACAGAAGCTGTTTGGTAATATGTGCTTGAATATTACGTATACTACCTCCGTAGATGCTGAAGATAACATACAAGAGTTGTTTGTGTTAGGTGTAGAAGCAATCCCGGATTGACAGAGGTTTCCTCTAGTTCTGTTGGCTTCTCCTTTTTATGTTCTTGTTTTATTTATTTTCTTCAAATTTTGTGAAGACTTAACAAAAGATAGTTGTCGAACACTTGCATATCATTGCATTGAACATGATCGAACACTGTAATTTTCAATTGCTGTTGGTAATTAGATCACGAAACTGGTGATTTGGCAATTAGACATGTAACCAATGTATAAATTTCGTAGTTATGAAGTGGACTCGGAGCAGTTGTCTTGGCATATGCTCTTTTTGGTGATTAAATTTTCTACACGACCTTTCTTTCTGTGGCAATTTGGAATTACTTATTAGTTACAATCGTTGTCAGAAACTCTGTGGAGTTGGATGTTTTAATAGTGATTTATCGCTTTTTAAATTGGAGTTCACTCTTTGAATAATCTATAATATGTAGACAGGGCAGTGATGTGTCTGTGAAGGATCTTGACTACCTTTTGTCTCTACTTGAGGAAAAGAAGAGAAAGATGGCCGGAGCAAGAAGAAGCTAGGGTTTGAAGCCAGTAATTAAACTCGCTAAGAATACAAGGAAATGGTTAAGATTGAAGCCAGTAAACTCGCTAAGAAGCATCCACGATGTCTTGCAGATGGAATGAGCTACTAGGACGGTGGTTGACTGGTACTTTCATTCCGGCAGAAATATTAAAAGTACAAGAGGTTGTGTCAATGAGATCAATCAGTATATTTCGCAACATAATCAGCTTTTGTTGGATCACATAACTGACCTTACTTTGGAGCTCTCTGATGCCCAGTTTGTGTTCTGTGATGTTTACCAAGGCTTCATGCGTATCTTGTCCAACCTTAAACACTATGGTAAGCACTTTCATTACATTACATTGGTGGAACTGTTTTTAACCTATGATCTTGTAACAATGCTGGTTATAATGTTGTACAATACTTAGTGTTACTTGTGCAGTTATATATGCATAATTATGTCTCTAAGCTGATTCTGTTGTGATGTTGGTAGTGATGGTATGTGAATTTTTGGGTGGTAGGCATCAAGGAAACAAGAGGAGCATGTTGTGGAATAGGGTGGCATGGAGCAGCATCGGGGTGCGACACCATGGAGATGGTTTGCAACCAAAGTACAGCTCATGTAATCCTTCCGAGGCCGTCAATTATCTGTTGGCCGACTCTGCCTGGTTCGGTCATCCATTGGGTGACATCTTTCATCCCTTGAGCGTCCGAGCACTGGTGAACATAGCTTCAGCAGCAGCAGCAGCAGGAGGTGTTCTGGCAACAACAATTATCGATTACAAGCTAGAAGCAGCAGCAGCAGTTCTGGCAGAAGTAGAAAGCAGCAATTCTGGCAGCAGCTGCAGTTGAAATAAGAACAAAACCAAGCCAGCCTAAAGAGTGTTTATTTTCACCAGTTGCTGGACTTTCTTGAAGTTCTCTGCCTTAACTGTGACTATCACCGTTGGTAATGCATCCCATCTTTGTATTGAAAGTCATATATTGATTTGTCATAGATTTGATTTCTAACATCTTCCATTTTTATATCCAGGATAGAGATCTTCTGTCATGATATCAGTGTGCATATTCCTCATCATATCTCTCCTAAAATTCTAAGTTACGCACACAATCAAAATATCTACAACTATGGCGAAACCAAGAAACACAAGCAGATCCACAGTCACTTTAATCTGGTCTTCTCATCTGGTAAGCTTCACTTCATCCCTTTTTCTTATTTTGATTTTCGTAATTTGTGCACAATTGTCAAATTAGAATCTGGATTTAATATTGATTGATTGGGTACAATATTCTGATACATAATTTGTATTGTATTGAAATATTTGCTTGAAAACATTCCTTAGGTTCTTTAGTTCAAAGTTTGGTTCGAAAACTTCATTTTTGCCTAAAAATGACCTAGAACGACCCAATTAGCCTTAAATGTGAAATAATAGATTATAAAGAGCCTTAGAAAGTTATAACTATGCATATGAGACGTGTAATAAGTTTGAAAACATTCCTTAGGTTCTTTAGTTCAAAGTTGGGTTCGAAAACATCATTTTTGCCTTAAAATGACCTAGAACGACCCAATTAGCCTTAAATGTGAAATAATAGATTGTAAAGAGCCTTAGAAAGTTATAACTATGCATATGAGACGTGTAATAAGTTTGAAAACATTCCTTAGGTTCTTTAGTTCAAAGTTGGGTTCGAAAACTTCATTTTTACCTAAACATGACCTAGAACGACCCAATTAGCCTTAAATGTGAAATAATAGATTGTAAAGAGCCTTAGAAAGTGGTAAATATGCATATTAAAGGTGTAATAAGTTTGAAAACATTCCTTAGGTTCTTTAGTTCAAAGTTGGGTTCGAAAACTTCATTTTTGCCTAAAAATGACCTAGAACAACCCAATTAGCCTTAAATGTGAAATAATAGATTGTAAAGAGCCTTATAAAGTTGTAAATAAGCATATTAAACGTAGAATAAGTTTGAAAACATTCCTTAGGTTCTTTAGTTCAAAGTTGGGTTCGAAAACATCATTTTTGCCTAAAAATGACCTAGAACGACCCAACTAGCCTTAAATGTGAAATAATAGATTGTAAAGAGCCTTAGAAAGTTATAAATATGCATATGAGACGTGTAATAAATTTGAAAACATTCCTTTGGTTCTTTGGTTCAAAGTTGGGTTCGAAAACATCATTTTTGCCTAAAAATGACCTAGAACGACCCAATTAGCCTTAAATGTGAAATAATAGATTGTAAAGAGCCTTAGAAAGTTGTAAATATGCATATTAAACGTGTAATAAGTTTGAAAACATTCCTTAGGTTCTTTAGTTCAAAGTTGGGTTCGAAAACTTCATTTTTGCCCAAATATGTCCTAGAACGACCCAATTAGCCTTAAATGTGAAATAATAGATTGTAAAGAGCCTTAGAAAGTTGTAAATAAGCATATTAAACGTAGAATAAGTTTGAAAACATTCCTTAGGTTCTTTAGTTCAAAGTTGGGTTCGAAAACTTCATTTTTGCCTAAAAATGACCTAGAACGACCCAATTAGCCTTAAATGTGAAATAATAGATTGTAAAGAGCCTTAGAAAGTTATAACTATGCATATGAGACGTGTAATAAGTTTGAAAACATTCCTTAGGTTCTTTGGTTCAAAGTTGGGTTCGAAAACATCATTTTTAAAAATGACCTAGAACGACCCAATTAGCCTTAAATGTGAAATAATAGATTGTAAAGAGCCTTAGAAAGTTATAACTATGCATATGAGACGTGTAATAAGTTTGAAAACATTCCTTAGGTTCATTAGTTCAAAGTTGGGTTCGAAAACATCATTTTTGCCTAAAAATGACCTAGAACGACTCAATTAGCCTTAAATGTGGCTACTACGTATATAATTGCATTTACACGTGTAAACAAAATATATAATTGCACTTACATGTAAAATATTCTTTGCATTTACATGTGTAAACAAAGTATATATAATTGCATATTTTATCGAATGTGTAGTGCTTTTCGGAGTTACAAGAGACTAGGTGGACAATCTAAGGGAACTAAATTAACATGGATTCCAGCACAGGTATAATTAGTTTATTATTTACCTAAGAAGCAAGTTTTTCAAAATTATAACATACAATGTGATAGAAATTTTACTTGTGTTATTTATTTTAATGCATTTAGTGTGCTCAACAACCGGGATCACTAGATTGTGGCTACTACGTCATGCGTTTTATGTACGACATAATAATGAATCATGGTAATAGTCAAGATCTTACTAAGGTATGTTCTCATAAACTACGTACTTTATATAATAAATTGAAGTACACAAAACTATTATATTGATCGATCGTTGATAAATTGAATTATTTACACTTTTTTAGGATTTTTCAAGAACATTGCCTTATTCACCGGAGGAGATTAATGAGGTGAAAGATTTTTGGGCAGATTACTTCATGAACAATGTCGAATTTTTAGCTTAATTTGTAATATGAACTTGATCTCTAGCTAGCTACGTACCTTTGTTGTAATAATTTTATGTTTGTTGTAACATGTTGGTTGATCTATGACGAATTTAATTGCCTTTTATTGGGAACGTTAATTACGTTGTAAACTTTTGTGACAGGTATTATTTATAAATGTATTCCCGGTATTGGGAATGAAGCGTCTAATTTCAAAGACGATCATGTCGGAATTTCCAACTATAATATTAAAAAACGAATTTTTTTTTTTAAAAAAATAAGTCATTTGCCACGCACGTTAGCTTAATGTGCGAGGCAAATGACTTAATTTTTTGGCGCTAAAATTGTCATTTGCGTCGCACATTAAGCAAATGTGCGTGGCAAAAGACTTTTTTTTTTGGCGCCTGAAAGTCATTTACGTCGCACATTAAGCTAATGTGCGTGGCAAATGACTTTTTTTTTGGCGCCTAAAAGTCATTTGCGTCACACATTTAGCTAATGTGCGTGACAAATGACTTTTCAACATGGTGCCTGAAAAGTCATTTGCCACGCACATTTGCTTATTGTGCGACGCAAATAAGGGTCATTTGCGTCGCACATTTAGCTAATGTGCGTGGCAAATGACTTTTCAACATGGTGCCTGAAAAGTCATTTGCCACGCACATTTGCTTATTGTGCGACGCAAATAAGGGTCATTTGCGTCGCACAAATGTGCGACGTAAATGACTTTTAGTCATTTGCGTCGAGAGCTTTTGCCACGCACGATGTGCGACGCAAATGTGCTTAAAAGTGCGATGCAAATGACCCTTTTTCCACTAGTGAGATCTAAACTATAGAAGTAACATACCTAAACTAAAAAAGTACCTCCTCTAAAATTTTTTTTTTTAAAAAAAAAGTAACATATCTAAACTATAGAAGTAACATACCTAAATTCGTAAGTGTGAACTGGTCTCACCATCAGTTGATGGTGATGACAGTCTCATATAAGAATTTGGGATTAACATATGTGAGCCGATAAACTAGAACATACAAATACATGAGTCCAAACACGGGGATTAAAAGAGAAAACAATGGAGTTTTTTTGTTTTGGTACTCACTCGGGTAGCATATTAATTAAACAAAAAACAAGAGGGGGTAAGGTTAACGTTATAATTTTAATAGCAAAAAATTACCATGCATAGTACTTTGTAACATTGTAGCTAAAAAGAAATTGTCATTTTGGGGAAGTTTTGGAATTAAAATTGAAAGAAGAAAGTAGTTGTATACTGTTATACAATCCTTGTGAACCAAAAAGAGTAAACTTACATAGACAAATTTTACAATTATACGTAACAAATTCTTACGGCATAACTAAAACAGTAAAAACACAAAGTGAAAGCTTAACTACTATGGGCCAGTGGCCTCTTTGGGATCGTAACTATAAAAAAAGATATAGTAACATTATGGTGTCCTTGTATCATTAACTAAGGTACGTACAATTCCTTGATAAGGAAACTAGTTAATCATTCTGCAATTCTTTCTTATCTCGCCGTTTGAACCAGTGAGCGGTTTAATATCTCCCATATTGTTCATGGCGGTGGCAAAATCGGAGTAAAATCTACCGAGGTTGCCGCCGTAAGTTTGGACGAGGGCATTGGTGGATAATTGTTGATCAGAGTGTAGAAGACCCTTTTGATTGATGATGTTCTTGTAGTAATCGTTGTCGAAGCAAGTCGGGGTTTGAAGGTCCAAGGGTGCTAAGTTGTTATCCCCTGAGTTACTTGCTCTTGGACAATTTGCCTGCCTTGTTTTCGCAAATGACTCGTCAATGTTGCTTTCATTGTATATGCGACTCCTGAAACTTGTGCACCTTGCTTGTCCTATTGTATGGGCACCTAATAAAGAATTTCATAATAATATTATTATTATTATTATTATTATTATTATTATTATTATTATTATTATTATTATTATTATTATATGTTAAAATTGTGTATGTGAGATTTACTATATATGATAAGGACTTCTCAAGGACCACACAAATTCTTATTATTTATAAGGGTTGTACAATAATTAATTTACACCGGAGTAAAAGTTAACTCAAAATGCTTAAAAGTTATGCTTATATATATAAAAGTTATCTATTTTTTAGTGATAAATTTTTTCATTTTAATATAACTTATTTCTTTAAAATCACTAATCTATTACTATATACTAAAAGAGACACCAGGAATGACACGTGTCATTTCCTGGTGAAAAAAAATTCCCGCCAAAAACTCTTTCCTAAAAAGACATATTTATTTTATTCTTTTTTTTATTTTTTCTCCTTTTGTATAAATGTTTATATATGGAAAAAAAATATGGATTATGAAATATGCCATTATTAAAATTTTGGTAAAATTTTAGTCAAACTATCATGTCAATAATAGAAAATATTTTTACTCGATATTTTGGTCAAATTAGCATATTAAATACATCAAATATTTTAGTCAGATCATCATATTAAACATATACTACCTCCGTTCCTTAATGTTCTTTACGCTTTGGAATATGTGTCCAAAGTATGAAAACTTTGACCGTGGATTCTCACTGTTATACACATCAAAATGTTATCATGAAGATCTTGTTAGATTGGTCTCGTTGTGTATTTTCACAATATCAAATTTTTATAATTTTTTCACCTACAGAAATGGATATATAAATCGTTAAATATTGCATTGGAGTCCGTGCAAATAGTAACCGTAAAGAACATTAAGGAACGGAGGTAGTAAAATATATAATACGTAGTATGTTAAAATATGATAAAATGAGTACATTCGAGATTATTATTTACGCAATAGATTTAAGGGATAAATAATTCAAATAAAATTTTTATAAAAAAGATGGTCAAATAATAATTTTTAAATATCCGTGCGTGCACGGGACCTAATCTAGTAATGTATAAAACTAATCATTTAATCCTTTAAAATGTTTATCTATCACCTTTTATTTATTAATATAAAAGTTAATCAAAATTAGGTTAAAATTACAAATAAAATGGGTTAAAGTTATTTTGGTGTATAATAAATTTATTGTACACCTTGTGCGATGCAAGAGCTTTTGCAACAACAATTACGAAGTGCATAGTTTTGTAAATATCTACTAAGATAAAATTATTGCAATGGAGTCAAAAGAATAATTAGTAGTAGTAATATCTAGTGTTGAAATTGCATGCAAGTTGACTTTAGTAACCATATGATTATGATGGCTTCTTTGACAAGTAACACTAGCTCGCTAAGATTTCTTCATAGGAAAAAATTCTTTTATTTAAATTTGGGTTGAAGTTAAGAGCAAGAGGGCCGGGATAAATATACCTGATAAAGCGACCATATCAGTGGTGGAAAGGCCTTGATTTCGGAAACTTGAGATCAATTGACTAAGGCTAAACGTTGGTTGTGGAATGTCGTTGTTTGCGTCGGATTGGCTGGCTGTCCTAGCATCTCTTCTGCCCAGCTTTACATTCCAAGTTGGTCCTCCAAGCTACAACAAAATTTCATTAAATTAAGATTAAAATTACCAAGTTATGTAATTAAAGTCATTTATGAATAATGTTGTAGTTTGATGTTGTACGTAGCAGTAAATAAGTTTGTCGTTATTTTTAGTTTTTTACTCACAGTGACAACAGAGTCTCTAGCTGTAATGGCCAAGATGTCGGCACATGAGACAATGCCTGGACAAGCATTCTCAACAGCAGACTTTATTTGGTCGATCACCTCGAATCCTCTAACTGAGCCATTATTAGGCCTTGCCATCTTTTCACCCGTGAAATTAGAAGTATCGTCTAGTAAAAGTGACCCATCACATCCCTGTTATACATGTAAATGTTCATAAGTACGTACTCCGTAAAAAAAAAATCTTGTAAATGTAAAAAGTAATGTAGTTTATCTAAAAATGAGATTATGTTTAGATGTTTACATTAACAAAGCAGTCATGAAAGAACAAACGAAGGAGAGAAGCGCCCATCCTATTCTCTCTATTGATAGCAGATTGCACGACAGATTTCACCGTGGAATGGAGATTGGGGCAAGAGCTAGAGTAGAAGTTCATGGTTAGTTGAGCATTCGAGCTCACCACAAGAAGGTAAGACACGATGAATATAACCATTGAACAAGAAAAAGAAGCCATATTTTTCTTAACTAGAAGGAAGTTTGTTAGCAAAACTACAAGCAAATGAGTATTGCTAACAACTTAGGAAGTGTGGTTGGAGCAAGCTTAGAGGAAAGTGCGTGATATTTATAGTAGTCTTGTAGGTAAAACTTTCTCAAGGTTAATTAGTATGTGGGGCCCTAACAAAATGCCTAGTTGCATGTGATTGTCTTTTTAAATGTAGTAATTAGCGGTAGGATTAGAGTGAACCAAGTACAAAATGAAAAGTCAAGTGTTGGAACCAATCAAAGGGCAGGTCAGACCGACCAGCCATAAGTTATCATATTGCGACTTAGCTTGTGCAGTGGACGAACTAACTAAAAGAGACTTGGTAGACATTAGAAAATCACGAAAGTTTGACATTATCGCAAATGGACCCACCTTACCTAACATAAAACACGGAGCAGTTAGCCCGTAAAGAGGTAGAGAAAGTAGATTCACCACCCCAATTTAACGAAGCAAGGAGTTAGGGATCCAACTCATGTGTACAATTTAGAGCTGTCAAAAACTGATTCGATCTGAAAATTCAATCTGAACTGACCGAATCTGTAATTAATCATGACCCAAAATTTTGATAAAATAATTAATCCGAAACCCGACCTGTACCCTACCCAAAAAAATCGATGACTGATTTTAACCCGATGTTGTATGACCCGAAACCGAACTCGACACCGACCGAAAAATGACCGATAACCGAACTGACCCGACTGAACAATGATCTGAACCCGATTCGATACCCAACAATGACCTTAACCCGAATTTTACCACGTAACCTGTTAGTGACTCGACTTGTGCAGTAAATTTTTTACTCTTGAATATTTTGGGATTACGAAATCAGTTATTGACTCAATCTTAACCTGTGTTCGAGAGTGAACTTGACCTGAATTTTAATCGCCCCGAAGTTATCTTATCCGAACTTGACCCCAAACTCGAGATTAACTGCTACAAACTCGGCTATATAAGACTCAAACCCGAAATTGAACCTGACCCGAACCCGACTTGTACCCGACATGACCTGACCGAAAACCAACTAGACCGAACCCGACCTGCACCCGAAAATAAAGTGACCCAAAACGACCGGAAATGTTCATGACCCGAGATCCGAGATGATCTGCCCCGAACCCGATCCGATAATGGTGTATCCAAGATCTTAAAATAGGATAGACATTTTCAGATGACATACGTATTCTATAGTTTGCATACTACGTATAAAATAAATAAATTAAATTACATGTATATTACATAAAAGTAAAGAACATCATATTGTATATAAAAATAAAAAGAAGAAATACGGTGTTGCTATGGACCGAACCGGTGAGCTATTGAAAAGATGCAATTGCTTATATAATTGCAGTATATAACCACTAAGATGCAATTGCAGTTGTGTATCTTTTATGGGTTAAATATTACTTATATAATTAGCGATTTTGTATTTTCAGCACATTTATTAGTTTTTTTTTAGGGCGAAGGGTAGACAAAAGTGCAACATGGATCCGTCCATGCGATCCGATGATCTATTTTAACAGCTCTAGTACGATGCTCATTGTGTGTTACATTTAAGGAGTAAAAGAACATAAATGCTTTATGGCGCGATATTATGATAACAAAAGAAGTATGGGACATGTACTTCTATTTTTAAAGCTACAACAAAGAACATATGTATTACTACGTAGTTAGTTACTTAGTTATGAATTTATTATAATGTATGTTATATTGGTTTACAAATTCAATGTATAGTACTGTATGTTATATTGGTTTACAAATCCATTTGTGTTCTTTTGGTGTATAATGAATAATTCATGACTATTATTAATTGCTTGTAATTTGGTGAATTAAAGTAATGATTCATGTTTGTTTTGCTAATGTCAATAAAATTACGTTTTTTGAATGTGGTGAGCTCATCAATGATCAGTTGGTGGAGGATCGTAAAATTGGTTTGTTAGTAAAGATTAATATGATCAGATCACAACAATAATACTTTTTTTAATGCAATATGATGAATCGGATGAAAATCGTTCTTGTGGCTACAACAAATCATTATATCATTGCCCCTATTAAAAATATTGTATTTTCATCAATATGTGCAAAAGATGTCCCACGTTACAAAATTTCTAGATTATCATAGTTTTGATGAATGATTATCATAGTTTTGACTATATTTTTATATTCAAATTTATAACTATTTAGTAATTGTTCCGGTGTTGTAAAGATGGAAACAATGGGCTTCGAATGAAGGCCCTTTTGTATGTGTTGAAGATCTTGCTTGTTTGAATGAGTGGAGTCCGAATTCACCTGCACAAGAGCAAAGTTACTAGCCTCGGGGGTGTTTCCGAGGAAAGCCCCTCCGCTGCCTAAGTAAGAATGATGCTCGGATTCTAGAGAGAAGTTCTCTAGAAGAGTAGTCTTAAGGCGGTAAATTGGACGTACCTTGAGGTGTGAGCCTTGGCGGCCTATTTATAGTGTTTGCATAATAAATGCCCATAGGTCATTTATTACTATTGGGCCTTGGGCCTTAATGGATGGCTGAATAGCCACTGGTGGGTTCGATGTTGTTGTTTAGAGCCATTGGGCTTTGGACTTAGTGGCCCAATTGAGAGTCAATTGGGAGCCCAAACAACATGCCCCCCAGACCCGGTCCATTTAGAATTAAATGGGTGGGTTTCCAGCTGTCAGAAGTCCGAAAGTTCCCTCTCTTTTTTGAAAAGGGATGATTTGCATTGATGACAAGTGTTGGGAATTGTACTGTGTCATGGAGATCGTGGGTTTGAGGAAGTTGATGCGCCCTTTCTCTTTTCTATAAATACTGGGTGCTTTGCTCCTTTTGAACTTTTTACTCCTTATTTCAAACCCATTCTCTCTCTAAATTCCGGCGATCGCAGTGTAATTTGCTTCTTCAGATCTACGAAATTCGGCCAACTTTAGACTTCGGGAACTTGTGTTGTTCGCTTTATCGGCGAATTCCGCTTCGGAAAAAGGTAATTTGTTTCTGAGTTCTCCTTTTTTCTTCGTTCTTCCTTCTACCCCTCAATCTAAACCCTAGATCGAGATTTCGCGACCATGGCAAAGAATAGGGGCAAAAGCAAGTTCGTTGTTGGCTCCTCGAGTGAGAGAGAGAACGTGCCTTCGGGGAGGTTACCGAAATCTTCGAGGGGTCGACCTTCGGAGAGGCCGTTGGAGAAGAGTGCGATTGGTTGGGATGCTTCCGAAGATGAACGCGCAACCTCTGGTGAGAGAGCTGGCTTTTCGGGTGCTCGTCGTCGTTACTCCGAGTTTCCAGTTCATTGGACGGAAGCTGATCCGAAGGGCAAGTATGCCTCAATTTTGCATGAGACCACGCAGATCGACGGTCCGTTGGAGAAATCGGTCAGCGGTGACTGGTTGGTGGAAGCGAAGTTAGGGAATTATCATCGGAAGGCCGAGGAGCTATACGGAATTCAGCATGCCTTGGGGTACTGGTGCGAGCTTCCTGAGCAAGAGCGTCCTCGGGTGACTCATCCACCGAGGGGGTTCATTTCCGTGTATACTCACCATTTGGAGAATGGTCTCCGCTTTCCTCTGGATCCGTTCGTATCCGAGCTTTTGGTGTCGTACAACATTAGTTTGGCCCAGCTCACACCCAAATCTATGAGGCACATAATCGGATTTAGATGGGTGTGTGACTTCGTCAATTTCCCCTGCTCTGTCGCTGTTTTTCGGGATCTTCACGATCTGGTTCTCAACCATGCTTCCAAGGGTGATGGGTATGGTTGGTGGACCATTGTCAACAAGAAGTCCCGAAAGAGGGGGGATCCGAACTACATCACGGCGTACCCCTACCTTAGCTCTGACCACAATTGGAAAACGGAGTGGTTGCTCGTCCGTGTGCCGACGGATCCGAAGCATCCCAACTTTTATCGTCCTCCGAAGTGGTTCGTGGCTCCTAATCCTGATATGAGGGGTGTGGCAGCTCCAGATCGGAACCATCGTCACTATGTGGACCTCCTCCAGTGGTTCTTGGCTCAAGAGGATAACCATCGACTGCCGTCTAGCTGGCTTCCGAATCTCAATTACATTTTGAGGGAGGACATTCTTGCTGTTGCCGGTCTCAGCAGGATCTTTGACAGGGGTAGGTGTCTTTCGGCTGAGACCGTTTTTCAGTGAGTTTGTCCTCTTTCCTGCTTCGTTTTGCTGACATGTTTTGTGCTTTGTTTTTGCAGAGTACGGCTTTAGCCGCATTGATCCTAAGAAGTTGGGCATTTCTTTGGATTTGAAGACTATTTACGACCCGGCTCCCGAGTACAAGTTCGGAAAAGATAACCCTCGTAATCCTTGTCTGAAGGATTACGTGTTGTCTCCTTCGGGGGTTGCTCGGATATCCGAAGTTCGAGCTGATCCGTGGGATTCCGCCTCCTCTGTTGAAGCTGTTCCTGTGAAGGTTGTGCTTCCTGAGTTGAAGACAACTTCGGACCCGGTGAGTGTTCATTTATAGGCTCGATTTTCTGTTTGTCTTTTTCTTTTCGGTTGGCCGTCGGCTAACGTCTTGGTCCTGGACCATCTTTTTAGGGTCCTGGGACTGACGCTGTGCCGCGTGCCGTTCCTTCGGTTTCATCTCCGGCTCGGATAGATATCTCTTTATCTAGGAACCGGGTATTTCCCGCTTTTTTCTCTATTTCTTCCTTTTTCTTCTTTTATATTCGTTGACCCTTGGTCTCCCCTTTTTAGGATCAACGCAAAAGGAAGGGTAGCACTCTTTTGAGGCCTTCCACGCATCCGAAGAAAGCGAAGGCTTCTCAGCCCTCGGAGAAGGTATTTGTTCTGACTTGGAGTTTTTGTAGTTCGTTTCTCCCTTTTTCTGAAACTAATCTTTGAACGCTTGCTATGTAGGAAGCGGTTTCGGAAGTTATGCCTCCTCCTAAGAATCTTCTTCACTTCATGCCCTTGCCGGGGCAGAAGTTAAAGAGTGTGGTGGTTGCTGAACCGCCGCCCGTGGATCAGCCGCTGATCGAGGAAGATATCATCCCCTCTCCCCTAAAACCATCTGCTGCTTCGGGGATCGAAATCCAGGATATCACCGAGGTGATGGAGGCGATTGAAGCCGATTTTGTTCCTGGTTTGGTTGTCCCTGAGGTAGCTGAGGAGAAGGAGTCTGCTGATCTTCCCTTCGAGAGAGAGAAGAGTCCAGACAAGGAGATGATAGATCTCTCGGGCCCCGAAGCTGCGGTCCCCGAGGTTCAGAAGGAGGTTCCCTCTGCTGGAGAGGAGGAGCAGCCCGAGCAAGGTTTGACGAGGAAGAGGCGCCACTCAACTTTGGGCTCTACTTCTACCTCGGCCCTGGATAGGCTGATCCATGCTGATCCCTGTTCGGATGTTCCGCTAAAACGGATCCCTGAAGAAGTAAGGGAGGCGATGGCTCGATATGCTAGGGCTCCGATTTTGGGAGAGGACCCCTTGGCCCACGTGGGATCCTTGGTGGGCCCCGAGGCTGCTCGGGAGAATCTGCTTCGTGCTAACCCGCAGTGGAGGGTTCCTGGGGCCGAAGAGAGGAATCCGGCTATGATGGCCCAGTACTATCTGAACGAGGTAATTTGCTAGATTTTTCTCTTTGAGTTGTGTTTTTGTTTTATGTTTTTCCTATTTTGCTCATCTTTCTCTCGTTCCCAGGCTGTTTTCTGGTCTTCGTTCGCTTCCGAGTGTAGCTCGGTTGAGGAGAAACAACTGAGGAAATATCGTGAGGCTTATGCTCGTGATATTCCCATTTTGGACCAGAAGGCTGGGCAACTCCTCTCCGAGCTTACGGAACTCAAGCAGCTGTACCTTCATTATAGTCGCGAGGCTAGAGAGTCTGCTGAGAAGATCGGGACCGAGGTTGGCCAGCTCATCTTCCGAGTTGAAGAGGATGCTGAGAAGATCGCTTCCTTTGCTGAGGAAAAGAAGGATATGGCCGCTAAGTTCGCTAGCGAACTTGAGGAAAAAGATAGACTCTTCCAGGAGATGAAGTCTAAATTTGAAGCGGCCGACAAGGAGCATAAAGAGGCGGAGTTAAGGCTCCACCATTTTGTCCAGCATCGGGAGCTGATCCAGCAGCAAGCTGATAAGGTGCCTGTCCTTCGGCTGAAGCTTCGGGAAAAGGATGACTATATTCGGAAGCTGGAGCAGGAGCGAGTCAACCTCTACACTGCTGATCAGTGTAGAGAGCAGTACTGGAACGGCATCCTGGGTGCTCGGCGCATGTTTGCGAAGCACATGCCTCACTTCCCTTGGAACGAGAAAGTTCCCCTATGGATGCAGGCCGAGGACCACTTGGTGGAATGCCAAGCTGATCGAGATGAAGCTGAAGCTGAACGCCAAGCTGCTCTTGCAGAGGCTCGGGCCCAGAAGGCCACTTCCGAGGGTGATACTACTGCTGGGGGTTCTTCGAAGGATGCTCCCCTGGGGGCCGCTCCTGAGACTCCTAAGAGTTAGGGACTCGGGCAGTCGTCTTCTTCAGAGTCGGTCGGTTCCAGTTGAGGACTTCCGAATATGTGCTTGCTTTTCCCCCTTTTGCCTCGGCGCTGCGTTGTACTCGTTTCTTTTTGCTTTCTTAGTACTTCGGTAGGCCGGTATTGTCTGTTGATGGCTGCCGATTTTAACTGTTTCATTTTGTTTTCAATTTTTGAGGTTTTCAATATTTGTACTTCCCCCAAATATTGAATAAAAAATGAATGTTTGTTACTTGGCTGCTTCTTTTCAACTTGTTCTTTCGCAATTTTAGGTCTTTAAATCCGTAGATTTCTCGAGCTCCTCTTTCTGTAGACTTGCTAAAAACCTTTTGATCTTGCGAGCTCTTTAAATCCGTAGATCGGTTAAGAGACTTTTTAACTTTTGCGAGTTCTTCAAATCCGTAGATCTGCTAAGAGACTCTTTGACTTTGTGAGTTCTTCAAATCCGTAGATCTGCTAAGAGACTCTTTAGTTTTGCGAGTTCTTCAAATCCGTAGATCTGCTAAGAGACTCTTTAGTTTTGCGAGTTCTTCAAATCCGTAGATCTGCTAAGAGACTCTTTAGTTTTGCGAGTTCTTCAAATCCGTAGATCTGCTAAGAGACTCTTTAGTTTTGCGAGTTCTTCAAATCCGTAGATCTGCTAAGAGACTCTTTAGTTTCCAGACTCTTCAAATCCGTCGATCTGCTCAGAGGTTTGGATTGTTCTTCCGATCTCTTGTGGTTCGGAAACCTGGGCAAGAGATCGCTAGTCTGCCTCTTTAGTTATGCCTTCGGCGATCCGTGGATCTGAGCCGGAGTTTTATAACTTGATTCGAGCGACTGTTTGTTGCGAACAAATTTTATTAGGGTACCGCGAATCCGAGGATTCTGGACGATTCCCTGAAGTGTATGATTTGGTCATTTCTTGCATTTTATCAAGGAATGGGCAAAGTCAACCTGTTTTTAGTCTCGGATTGATCAGATCCGAGGCTGCATATATATATAAAGGGACAATAATTATAGAGATAAGTTTAATGAAACACATGGTGCCAATGGCTTTCCTCTTCTCATTAAACAACTTACTTGGTTTACAGACAGAGATCATACAAAATATTTCTTGAGAACATCGGTATTCCAATGGTTCTTCAGAATTGTTCCATCTAACTGTTTCAGCATATACGTGCCTGGCCTTTTTTCGGAATGGATGATGTATGGTCCTTCCCAAGTGGCTGAGAGTTTGCCATGGATCCGTCCTTTCTGAACCGAGGCGGCGTTTCTGAGTACTAGATCACCGACTTTTAGGGGTCTGGCGTTGACTCTTCGGTTGTAATGCTTGTTGACCCTCTGCAAATAGGCTGCGTTGAGTGTCCTTGCATCGTTCCGAGCTTCGTCCAGTAGATCGAGAGCTTCGGATAGAAGTTGATTGTTGCTTTCTCCTTGGAGCCCATCATACCTGTTGTATGCCTGAATCCTCAGGCTTTCTGTTCCGATTTCCACAGGAATTACAGCTTCGGATCCGTATACAAGGTGGAACGGTGTTTGCCCGGTAGCTTCTTTCTCAGTGGTCCGAAGGGACCATAGCGTTCCGGGTAGCTCTTCTAACCATTTGTTTTTGTCATCTTCGACTCTTTTCTTGAGTGCATTGAGGATGAGTTTGTTAGCAGCTTCGGCTTGCCCGTTGCTTTGTGGGTGACAGACTGCCGAGTACGCTAGGTGTATGCCGAACTGTTTGCACCACTTTTGCAACGGGGTGTTGTCGAACTGTTTCCCGTGGTCGAAGACCATCAGTCTTGGTATGCCGAACCTTGTGATGATGTTCTGCCATATGAACTTGCGGACCTGAGGTTCGGTGATGGAGGAGACAGCTTCGGCTTCGATCCATTTGCTAAAATAGTCGACTCCTACAATCAACCACTTCTTCTGGTTCGTCGCTGAGGGGAAAGGACCAATGATGTCTAACCCCCACTGTGCGAATGGTAATGGATACAGCGTTGATTGTAGGGTTTGAGCTGGTTGATGGATGGCTGGTGCGAACTTTTGGCATTTCTCGCATTTCCTTGCCATCTGCTTTGCCTCGGAAACCATAGTGGGCCACCAGTACCCAGCCCGAAGGGCTTTATGTGCTAATGTCCTACCTCCAATGTGGTTTCCGCATATCCCGAGGTGGATTTCCCTTAGGATGTAGTCAGCGTCTGTTGGACCCACACATTTTAGCAGCGGAGCAGAGAATGATTTCCTCATGAGCTCTCCTTCGGCGCTGATGATGAACCATCTGTTGAATCTTTTCAGTTTTCTCGCTTGCAGCTTATCTTCGGGAAGTTCTCCCCTTTCTTTGTATGCAACTACTGCGTCCATCCAGCTAGGTTCGGTACGTAAGCTGCATACTGTGGTGGGTAGCAAGTCGATGCTTCTCTCTTGGTGAACTTCCACGTGGACCGACCTGTTTAGGTCGATGAGTGTTGAGCTTGCGAGTTTTGACAGTGCGTCTGCTTGCGTGTTCTGTCCTCGGGGAATGAGGATGACTTCAAAGGATCTTAACTTTGACGTTAAGGATTTAATTTTTGCTAAATAGGCTGTCATGCTGGGCCATTTGGCCTCATACTCCCCTCGGATCTGGTTGGCTACAAGCTGGGAATCAGTTTTGAGGCGAACATGTTCGGCCTCCAGGGATAAACAAAGCTCTATCCCTGCGATTGCGGCCTCGTATTCGGCCTCGTTGTTGGTTGCTTTGAAGCCGAACTTCAATGCATACTCTATGCTTTTCCCCGTCGGGGGGATCAGTACAACTCCTGCCCCTGAGCCGTTTATTGTGGAAGATCCGTCAGTGAAGACCTCCCAAGTGCTTTTCGTATCATCCAACATTTCCTGGTATGAGCACTCGGCCAAGAAGTCTGCCAATGCTTGTGCTTTGATTGCTGTCCTCGGCTGATATTTGATGCCGAACTCTGATAGTTCGAAGGCCCAGGCAGCCAATCTTCCTGACCTCTCTATTTTGTCGAGTACTTTTTCGAGCGGTTGGTCAGTTAGCACTGTGATCTGGTGGGAGTCGAAGTATGGCCTCAGTTTTCGTGCAGCTACCACTACTGCATATGCGACTTTCTCGATGAGTGGGTACCGGGTTTCGGCCCCTGTGAGTGTTCGGCTGGTGAAGTAGATTGGCTGTTGCTTCTTTTCTTCTTCCCGAAGAAGCACTGCGCTGACGGTTCCAGGGCTAACTGCGACATATAGGTACAGGGTTTCCCCCTCCTTTGGTCTGGCCAGTGTCGGCAGTTGAGCTAGGTGGGCTCTGAGTTGCTGAAAAGCTTCTTTTTGCTCCTGTTCCCATATCAGTTCGGGATCCACTTTCCTCGGGACCCCTTTTTTCTTGACTGGTTCTGCTTCTCCTCCGGGGAGGTTCTTTGGTTTCAGTGCTTTGAAGAAGGGGGCTCCCTTATCCGAGGCTTTTGATATGAACCTTGTTAGTGCGGCTAACCTGCCGGTTAGCCTCTGCACATCTCTCTTGGTCTTCGGCTCGGGTAAATCCAATGCCGCTTGGACTTTGTCCGGGTTCGCATCAATTCCTCTTTCGCTCACCATGAATCCGAGGAATTTACCTGACTTCACCCCGAAGACGCATTTTTTTGGGTTCAGCTTCATGCTGTGCTTCCTCAGGTTTCCGAAGGTCTCTGCCAAGTCTTTGACGTGGTCTTCCTCCTTGATGCTTTTTACGATGGAGTCATCCACATAGACCTCCACATTCCTCCCTTTCTGGTCGGCGAAGACGTGATCAACTAGTCTCTGGTAGGTGGCTCCGGCATTTTTCAAGCCGAAAGGCATCATTTTGTAGTTGAACACTCCTGCGCTTGTGATGAACGCTGTCTTTGCCCTGTCATCGGGGTGCATGAATACTTGGTGGTAGCCTGAAAAGGCATCCATGAAGCTGAGCAGTGCATGGCCGCTGGTGGAGTCAACCAATTGATCTATCCTTGGCAGGGGATAGCAGTCTTTGGGGCAGGCTCGGTTCAGGTCTGTGAAATCCACGCACATTCGCCAGGAGCCATTCGCTTTTTTGACCATCACCACGTTGGCCAGCCATTTCGGATACATGCATGGCTCAATGAATCCGGCCTCCTGCAACTTTTTCACCTCCTCGGCGATGGCTTTGTTTTTCTCCGAGGAGTAGTTCCTCTTTTTTTGCTTGACTGGCCGAGCTTCAGCGTTGACGTCCAGCTTGTGACAAATCAGCTTCGGATTTATCCCTGGCATATCTGCTGCTGACCATGCAAAGATGTCTTTATGATCCCTGAGTAATCGGATCAAATCGATTCGGAGCCCCGAGCTTAGGCCCTTGCCTATTCGGACGCTCCTGTCTGAATCCTCTTCGAGGAAGATATCCTCCATTTCTTGATCTGGTTCGGGAGATAGGGTTTCGGGGCGGGCATCAACTTCTGCGGGAGACAAGCTGCTCGTGCTTGCTCTTCTCCTTTTTGCCTCGCTTTCCTCTCCCTTAGCTCCTTTTTCTTCCTCGGGGCCGTCCTCTAGTTTGGGCTTTCGGACAGCAGTGTGGCAGGTTCTTCTCGCCACTTCTTGATCACCTCTGATTCGTTCGGCGAATCCTGCATCCGAGACGTATATCATCAGCTGGTGGTATGTGGAGGGGACTGCTTGCATCTTGTGAATCATGGTTCTCCCCATGATTACGTTGTATACGGAGTCGCAGTCCATCACCAAAAATTCGTCCCGAAGGGTTTTTGCTGCCTGGCCTTCGCCCACTGTGACTGGCAGGGTGATCTTTCCTCGAGGGATAGCTGCGGATCCGTTGAATCCGATCAGAGGATAACTGACTTTCGTCAGTGCTTCCTCTGGCTCTTCGAGGATCAGCTGCTCGAAGCAGTTTCTGAAGATGATATTGACGGCACTTCCTCCGTCGACTAACACTCGATGTACGTTATGGTTGTTGAGGTCCATGGAAATGACCAGAGGATCGTCATGTTTGTACTGGACTCCGAAGCAATCATCAGCAGTGAAGGTCATGTTCGGGGGGTGTGGTTGGTTGTCTCCAACCGCGCTGAAGTTGACCCGATGGGAGAGGGCTCTTAGGTGTTTCTTGCTGGCCTGGCCAGACTTCTGCCCCCCGAACACCACCAGGATGTCGTTTTTCTTATGTCCTGTTGTTTCGTAGACCCTCTTCTGGGGTTGCTCATGCTGTTTGCCACTGGCGGCCTTTTCTTTTTCCTCCCTTCGGTCTAACAAGTACTGTTTCAGGTAGCCTCGGCGAACGAGGTCCTCAATGTTGTCTTTCAGCGAGTTGCACTCTTCGGTGTGGTGACCGAAGTCATCATGGAACTCGCACCACTTGTTCTTGTTTCTCCGAGCTGGGTTGGACTTGAGCTTCCCCGGTAGTTTCCACTTTTCGTCATTTCTGTTGAGGCTAAATATCTCTTTTCGGGGCAGAGCTAGTGGAGTGTAGTTGGTGTATTTGGGTTGAAGTTCACCCCTTCTCCCGTCTTTCTTCGGGCTCATCTCTCTAGCTCCTACTTTCTCTTTCCCCTTCCTTGAGCCGCCCTCGGGCTTGCTCTGGGTATTCTTTGTGTCTCTCGGATCTGACGATCCCTTCAATCTTGCAGCGGCCTTGTTGAACTCTTCGGTTCTGATGAACGCATCAGCCATTTGGAGCACGTCAGCTATTCTGGAGGGGTTCTTCATTGAGAGTTCGTCACGGAACTTCCCTTCCTGGAGCGCGTGCTTCAAGGCGAAGATGGCCACGTCTGGCTGCAAGTTTGGTATGTTTGTTGATTCCTTCATGAATCTGGCCATGAATTCTCTCAGACTTTCGTCTCTTTCTTGTTGGATTGAGGTCAGTTCTGCTGTGGTTCGCTCGGGGCGATTGTTGCTCACGAACTGTGTGCAGAATCTCTTTTTCAGCTTTTTCCAGCTCTTGATCGATCCCTTCGGCAGCGATCTAAACCACTCTCCCGCCACTCCGGTTAGCGTGGTTGGGAAGTATTTACACCAACATGCTTCGGAGTAGGGACTCAAGAACATTTGCTGCTCGTAGGAGATGACATGATCCCTCGGATCTGTGATTCCGCTGTAGGTTAGGTGCGCTGGCAGTCTTACCTTCGGTATTTCTTCCATGATCAGCTCGTCCGAGAAAGGGGATGACGTAGGAGTCATGATTCTTTTCCCGAGTCTAGCCCTGATGCCTTCGTTTGCCGAGGTTCTGTGATTAGAACGCTCGGGCGTACGATGGGGGCTAGGGGTTCGATCATGCCTCCTGTCTCTTCTTCTTTCTCGGCTACTGACCTCGGGTCGTTCGCCAGACCTGCTCGACTCACCTACCCCGAGTCTCGTATGGATCGAAGGTCTTAACCTTGAGTGGACCGAGGGCCTCAACCTGCTGAGCACCGAGCTTCGGATCCGAGTGTTACGAGTAGTTGATTCGCTTTGGAGAGCTGTTGGAGTAGGCGATGGTCTCGCAAACCAATCTGGTTGCTGTTGTGCCCTTTTTTGGGTGTCCCACGTGCTTTCCATCCACCTCGACGTCAAGTGTGTACCTGTCAAGGGAAGGAGTTCTCGTTCGGGTCTGGACACTTCCGCACTGGGTGGCTCGTTCAGCCTTCGCCTGGTCCTCCTCTCTTCTCTGCGGTCATTTGCCAGTCCTTGCTGCTTCTCATTGAAGAGGAAGTTTTGCATGATGGTCATGGCCGCAGTGAGCTCTTCCCTAGTTGGAATCGGAGGTCCTGCATTCGTGGCGGTCGTAGCTCTGCTTGGCTGTGACCTCGCCATCGATTGAGGGTGCCCCTCTTGGTCAGATTCTGAATCTGACCGCACCATCATATCGTCGTTATTGTTGTTAACAGCATCATTCACCATTTTCGCGGAAAGAGGTGATTGATGTCTTTCAAAGGCTTTGAAGTGTTCTTCCCCACAGACGGCGCCAAATTGTTCCGGTGTTGTAAAGATGGAAACAATGGGCTTCGAATGAAGGCCCTTTTGTATGTGTTGAAGATCTTGCTTGTTTGAATGAGTGGAGTCCGAATTCACCTGCACAAGAGCAAAGTTACTAGCCTCGGGGGTGTTTCCGAGGAAAGCCCCTCCGATGCCTAAGTAAGAATGATGCTCGGATTCTAGAGAGAAGTTCTCTAGAAGAGTAGTCTTAAGGCGGTAAATTGGACGTACCTTGAGGTGTGAGCCTTGGCGGCCTATTTATAGTGTTTGCATAATAAATGCCCATAGGTCATTTATTACTATTGGGCCTTGGGCCTTAATGGATGGCTGAATAGCCACTGGTGGGTTCGATGTTGTTGTTTAGAGCCATTGGGCTTTGGACTTAGTGGCCCAATTGAGAGTCAATTGGGAGCCCAAACAGTAATGAATTGATTTTCCTTTTAATAAAATGGGCGTAGGCCACTCATTAGAAGTTAAAAGAAAGTTAAAAATTCAACCAAATTTGGTGGAGAAGTGCATTGGTTTCTTTCCAAAAGTTCAAAACTATTCAGAAAACTAATTAATAAATCATGAAAAACTCATAAAAATATTTTAAAATGTTTTTCGAAAAATTGAGACGCAGTATGAAGTTATGGTTGATGGACAAAAACAGTACAATGTGAGTGCCTGAGTGGCAAGTCTCAAATTCTCATCAAACGCTCAAATCACTCGATCCCTTATCTGATGTCTCATAGGACTCATATTCCAAATTACTTCCTCTTTTCCTAAAGTTTGCACTTTATTAAGAATTGGTATATCCAAAATGAAATTGGGAGGTATGTTTGCCTTTTAGTCAGATTAAATAATTTTTTGTGAGGAAAAAGATATGGGGACCATAAGCCAAATAAGGTATTGGGCAAATAAATAGAGACAATCATTTTTAGTCTATAGAACAATCTTTTAGGGACAGAGAGAGTAGCTGGTTAGATAAATTAAAAATGGTCAAGGTTGGTCCCTTAGAATTTGTACAATCAACGTAATTAATACAACCAAGTACTCAAACCGGCTTATACAACCAACTAGCTTAGTCAAACTAGTTAATGCAAATAACTAAAAGCTAACGAATAACCAACAATTGCCAAACAGGGCCAGCAAAGGTTTAAACATCATGCTTCTAGCTTGTTCAGAATAAAGGTGCTTCATCATGCCAAAACTATTTGTGTTCCATAAAAAAAGTATTTACATGTTTTTTAGACCACTGGTGAGAAGCACGTGTCATTCACGTGTTGAACCGACATACATTTAAAAAATTTACTACTCATATTAATTAAGTTGTTTTGTATAACATAAAAAAACATTGTTCTAATGCAATTAGGGAACATGCTTGTATGAAATTTCTAAATTTATCACTGCATGCATACTAGCATATATCTAAATAATCAAAATTACAATTTCATTTGAATTTGCTAATTAGACAACATGCTTGAAATAATGCCTCAGAATTATCTTAAGAACTCCCTACATTACATTGATACATAATTAATTACAACGTCATGAACTTTTTTGGATGAACTATTATCTAATACAGAGTACACTGCTACAATATCTTAGAATCTATCATATCGATCCCCTCCATATTTTTTAGGAGTCACAATTACTAATTTTGGTCGTATTTTTTTAGGAGTCATAATTCCATATATTGGTAACTTTTTACTTTCCTATGCTTCCACTTAAATCATAAATAATTTCATTTTTGATAACTTTTACACCCTACTTATCTTTTTTATATTTCTTTATTATCAACTACCCCACTTAGCTTGCACCATTATTATATCAAATTCAACTATGATTTCTTAATACTTGTGCCGATCAACATATGACTCCTAAAAAAAACACTGAGGAGTATTAAACTTTATCCATGATCGGCACTAAACAATCATAAAAAATAATAATGAAATCGACTAAAAAGATATTGTATTAAAAAATAATAATAATAAACAACTAAATTGAAATTATAATAAGCAATTGAATGAAGGGGTAAAATGGGAACAAAAGTTACGCAAAATGTTGTAACTCCTTCGAATTTTTATATAGGTAATGATATAGGTCGAATAACTAAACAAACATCAATTATTCAGGCCGGTTTTGAGATCATTTTTTTGTTTTGTCGGGTTTTTGATCTTCTCTTTGGATTCCTCTTTTATGATAGCCTTTTAAGTATGATTTATGGACAATTATCATTCTAATTATGGTGATTAAGTTGGACCATTATTTCTGTTGATTATGGGGGTTATAAACCCTTCATTATTATGGGGTTTAATTAGTTTTTTTTTGCTAGGCAAGTGTAGTATATATATTAACAACAAGAGTAACAACCGATCATGGGAACAACCTCCCACTGATCAAACACAAAGTGACCAGAAAGCCACACAGCTACCCCTCATACAAGTTAAAGAACCAACTGTAGTCACCAGGGTTAACATTCCTAGGGAGAACATTGCTAATTCTATTATGTACACAAAATTTTATGCTTTTACACACTTTATCAGGTAATCTGACCTGACCACTCCAGAGGCATTGTTCCTCTCACACCAAATATGGTAAACTGTACAGAGGATGCTAGAGTACATCACACTTTTCTTGAATCTGGAATACTTCTTCCTATGAACCCACTGCAGCATGGAAGCAAGATTAGAATGAACTGTACTGATGCCTATCCATGAAGCAATGTGAGACCAACATTGCTTACTGTAAACACACCTGAAAAATAGATGTTTGTGGCTCTCCACCTTAGTACCACAAATGAGGCACCAATTATCAGGAGTGACACCAATTCTCATCAATTTCTCTTTGGTGTTCAGTCTCTCTAACATGGCTAACCATGTAATGAATCTATGTTTAGGCACACTCAGCCTACCCCAAACTGCATTACACCATTGCAGTTTATCAGAACCAGTTTGCATTAGTTGTTCAATGTCATTGGATTCCTTTGAGTCCTTTGATTTCTTTGGGTTGTTTTGTATCCTCCTCTAATCCTATAAATACATGCTTCATTTCTTGAGTTGCTTACAGAAAAATTATTCCCTTATCATCTCATTTTCTTCCTCTCTTTTGGGTATAAGTTCTAGTAACTCCATCTCACACCCAAGAGTGTCATTGTGTGTTGAGAGTCGTGTAAACCTTAGGGAATTAACGAATCGCTGAATACAATTGTGCACTGCAGTTGCACCGGGTCTTGTTTTTAAGGCAGTAGTTTGGTTACCACGACACAACAAGTTTCGTGATCTTACTTTCTTATTTTTCATTTTAGCCTTGAAAACACTTAAAATACAACAATTTGATAACGAGGTATTATGTCTATTGTTATGGCTAACTCTATAATGAGCAAGACCCTTCCCGGCCTCTCTAAGTTGGAGAATCTTGATGGCAAGAACTACAAGAGATGGTCAAAAAAATTATTGATCTTTTTTTAGCAACTTGAAATAGATTATGTGCTATATGAGGATGTGATTGAAGCAATTGAAGCAAGCAAGGCGGTAGCACCGGATCCCTCCCTTTTGGCGGAAGATGTCAAGAAGGCGGTTGAAGCATTGACCAAGAAGGAGAAAGACAACAAACTTGTCAGGGCTCACATTCTCCATCATGTGAATGGGATATTGTTTGACCTCCTCATCACCAATCGGTCAAGCAAGTCCATTTGGGACACCTTTCAAAAGAAATATGGAGTCGATGATGCCGGTAAGAAAAAGTATGTTGTTGTTAAGTGGATCAATTTCAAGATGACGGATGACAAGTGCGTCATGGATCAAGTCCATGATTATGAGAACATTGTCACCGACATCTTAGGTGAAGGTATGAAGATGTGTGAAACTCTTCAATCCAATGTAATCTTGGAGAAATTTCCACCATCATGGAATGACTACCGCAATTCTTTGAAGCACAAGAAGAAGGACATGAACCTTCAAGAACTCATTGGTCATATGAGGACCGAAGAGGCTAACCGCCTCAAGGATAAGTTTGAATCTATTTCTTTGAATTCCTCTAAAGCTAACTTGGTTGAATCTAGTGCTCCTATGGCTAAAAACAGGTTCAAAGGGAAGAAGAAAAATCATTCAACCAAAGAAAACTTTACCAACAACAACAAGATTCAAAAGACCAAATGAACTTGCTATGTGTGTGGAAAGATAGGACACAAAGCCTATCAATGTGACCACTGCCACAAGAGCAAATCCAGTGGTGCCTCCCAAGCCAACCTTGTTGAAAAGAATGAGGTGATAGCCGCGGTGGTGGTTGAAGCCAACTTGGTGGAGAACAAGGTGGAGTGGATCTTGGATACGAGAGCATCAAGACACTTTTGTGATAACAAGGCTATCATGACGGGTATTGAGGATGGTACCGATGGAGACTATGTTTATATAAGAAATAGTAGCACCGCCATAGTTCTTGGAAAAGGGAAAGTCCATCTTAAACCCACTTTCGGAAAAAATTTATTTTTGAATAATGTCTTGTATGTTCCTTCCCTTACTTGTTCCGGGTGCCCTTCTCAACAAAGTCGGCCTAAAACTTATCTTTGAGGCGTACAAGATTGTTATCTTTAAGAATGGAGATTTTGTTGGGAAAGGCTAACTTAGTGAAGGCTTGTTTGTGTTGAATATTTTGAAGAATAATGAAAGTATTTCTTCTTTTGCTTGCATCGTTGAGTCTATGGATGTTTAGCACAATCGATTAGGACATTTAAATGTTTCTTACATAAAAAAGTTAAAAGACATGAACTTAATTTCTTTTGATAAAATTGACAAAGCCTCTAAATGTCCTATTTGTGTTGAGGCCAAACATACTAAGAAACCATTTAAGAAAATGACAACGAGAAGTACTAAATTGTTAGAGTGATTCACTCGGATATAGCGAACTTTGAAAATTGCACTACTAGTAGAGGTGGGAAAAATTACTACATAACCTTTGTTGATGATTTTTCGAGATTTACTAAAGTTTATCTTTTGAAAACTCAGGATGAGGTTTATCTTTTGAAAACTAAGGATGAGGCCGAAAGTACATTTTTAAAGTATAAAGCCGAGGTTGAAAATCAACTTTACCTTAAAATTAAAAAAGTTAGAACCGATAGAGGTGGTGAATATGGAAAATGGTCTTTAAAAGAATTTTGTGAAACCAATGGAATTATCCATGAGCTAAGTTCTCCCTACACCCCCACAAAAAAATGGTATTGCCGAAAGGAAAAACAAATCTTTAAAAGAGACTATGAATGCCATGCTTCTAAGTTCCGGATTATCCAACAACATATGGGGGGAGGCGGTTTAATCCCATTGTTATGTACTCAATAGAGTGCCCCATAAGAAGTTGGATAAGACACCCTATAAGCTTTGGAAGGGTTATATATAAATCTAACATGAGTATTTTAAAAGTGTGAGGGTGCTTAGCCAAGGTTGCTTTTCCAGATTTTAAGAAAACCACCATTGGATCTAAAACTTTTGATTGTGTGTTCATTGGTTATGCTCATAATAGTGCCGCATATAGATTCATACTTTTGAGTGATCATTCTATTTGTGAATATACGGATGCAGTTTTCTTTGAGAATACTTTCCCTTTGAAATCGTTTTTGTCTTCTCATGTGCATGAATCAAGTGTTGATGTGCCTTTAGATGTTTCTTTGCCTAGTCCTAGTGTTCCTCCTCCTCCCACTATAGTGGAAGAAGTCCAACCTAGGAAGAGTAAGAGGCTTAGAGTAGAGACTACATTTGGACCGGATTTCTTGACCATTTTTCTTGTTGAAGACTTTGATGTGGATTATTTGAGTAAAATTGTTGTTTCTTTGTTTCTCTTAGAATAATAGCCAAAGACTTATAGTGAAGCTATGAAATACATAGATGTTAGTTTTTGGAAAGAGTTCATTCAAAGTGAATTAGATTCAATCATGTCTAATCATACTTGGGACTTGCGTGATTTGTCTAAAGGGTCTAAACCCATAAGTTGTAAATGGATCTTTACTAAGAAGAAGAAAACCGATGGCTCTATTGATAAGTTTAAGGCTGGCTAGACTTGTTATTAGAGGTTTCACTCAAAAAGAGGGAATTGACTTTTTTTGATACCTACTCACCGTGACTAAGATTGTCACCATTAGAACATTGGTTGCTTTAGCGACAATACATGACTTAGTGGTTCATCAAATAGATGTTAAAACATCCTTTCTTAATGGTGATCTTGATGATTAAATTTATATGACTCAACCGGAAGGGTTTGTGGTTAAGGGTCAAGAGCATAAGGTGTGTAGACATAAAAAGTCTTTCTATGGTTTGAAACAAGCTCCTAAGCAATGGTATGAAAAGTTTGATAGTACCCTTAGAAGTGATGAATTTGTGACTAATTCTTAGGACTCTTGTGTGTATTCTAAAGTGTTTTATTCCTCTTGTGTTATTATTTGTCTCTATGTTGATGACATGCTTATTGTGGCCACTAACCTTGAGGTTGCGAATTACACTAAAGATTTTCTGTCTACTAAGTTTGAAATGAAGGACTTAGATGAAGCCGATGTGATCCTTGGTATCCGGTTGACCAAGTCCAAGGATGGGTTCTCAATGAGTCAAATTCATTATGTAAAGAAAATCTTGAAGAAGTTCAATTGCTATGATTTGGAGCCATCTAAGACTCCTTATGATGCAAGTGTAAAGCTTACAAAGAATAAGGGTCCAAGCGTGTCTCAAGAGAAATATGGCAAGGTAATAGGAAGTATGATATTTTTGATGAATTGCACACGTCCCGACATTGCCTATGCGGTAAGTAGATTAAGTCAATATACTCATAATCCTAGTAGTGATTATTGAAATGCACTTCATCTTTTTCTTAGGTACCTAAGGGGTACCATGGAGGTATGTTTGCATTTTAATCGCTTTCCTAATATTTTGGAAGGTTATTGTGATACTAATTGGGTGTCCTCTAATGATGAAGTTGTTTCTACTAGTGGCTATGTGTTTATGTTGGATGGAGGTGCTATTTCATGGAAGTCCGCAAAACAACCATGTCTAGCTCGCTCCACCATGATATCTGAATTCATTGCTCTTGAGTTGGAAGGTCAAGAAGCGGATTGGTTAAGAAGTCTCCTAGCCGATATCCCATTGTGAGGGGGGGGGGGGAGAGAACTTTCCCGGTATCCTTGCATTGTGACTCTCAAGCGGGGATTGGTGTGGCTAATAATATAAACTATAATGGTAAGAAGAGACACATACGCCTTAGACATAGTTCGGTGAGGCAACTACTCAAAAATGGAGTGATTGCATTGGACTATGTAAGGTCCGAAAGAAATTTGGCGGATCCTTTGACTAAGGGGTTGGGAAGGAACCAAGCTGATCTTGGCTCGTCGAAGGGGATGGGGATTAAACCCATGAAGTGAATAAGATAAGCATCACTAACATTCCATCCCTATGACAATTTGTGTTTGTAATGCTTGTTGTAGGTTGAATTCGTTCGAATTCTTAATGGATTTATACTTACATAGTAGGTCCTCTAGCTAAGCATTTGAGAATCCACCGTTGTATTTTATGTGGAGATTGAGTTTGTTTAAACTCTTAATGAATCCAAAGAGATGTTTTGTGCTATTGAGAATCACAAGGGATTCACCTACGTGGTTGTGAAAACTCGCCATCTTCTATGAAAATTTGGCGATTTCCTAGATCTTCTATGAGAACTAAGGTAAACGCATGGCTTAAAACGCGTTCACTTTGCGGAGTTTATTAGATCTTTGGGATGATGTATGTATTGGGGGGGGGGGGGGGGCTTGACTTAAATCTTAGAGTTTCAAGGTTAGTCCACTCTTTGATCAAACGTTTAAGGGTTTCAAGATTAGTCCACCCTTGTACTTGTAAGTCATTGTTCCACTTCACTAAGCATTTGGTTTCAATTTACTTAAATGTAACACCGAATGTTATGTATTGATCTCCTCTTATACCCAAAATTTTTCTCTTTCATTTGGTATCTTTTCTCATGTTTAGTTGGGGATTGTTGGAATTGAAAAATGGAAAAGTGCGCCGAAAACCTACCGGATTTTCCAAAACCGGCAGGTTTCCAGCGCAAGTGGAAAATCGAAATTAAAAGGCCTTTCTTGAAGTGCACCAAAAATCGACCGATTTCGGAAAACCTGCAGGCTTTGAGAACTGTGGTTTATGAAGGTTTTTAATTTTGGTTGAACTCGGAACCGACCGATTTTGAGATCATTTCTTTGTTTTGTCCGATTTTTTATTTTCTCTTTAGATTCCTCTTTTTTGATAGCCTTTTAAGTATGATTTATGGACAATTATCATTCTGATTATGGTGATTAAGTTGGTCCATTATTTCTCTTGATTATGGAGGTTATAAACCCTTCATTATCATGGGTTTAATGGGTTGTTCAATGTCATTGGATTCCTTTGAGTCCTTTGATTTCTTTGGGATGTTTTGTATTCTCCTCTAATCCTATAAATACATGCTTCATTTATTGAGTTGTTTACAGAAAAATTATTCCCTTATCATCTCATTTTCTTCCTCTCTTTTGGGCATAAGTTCTACTAAATCTATCTCACACCCAAGAGTGTCATTGTGTGTTGAGAGTTGTGTAAACCTTAGGAACGAATCGGTGAATACAATTGTGGACCCCGGTTGCACCGAATCTCGTTTTCAAGGCAGTGGTTTGGTTACCAAGGTACAACAAGTTCCGTGAATCTTACTTTCTTGTTCTTTATTTTAGCCTTAAAAACACTTAAAATACAACACCTCAAACTTCTAAGATCGAGTACATGTAAACATACAATCTTACCAAGTGAGTCAAGCTCACTTGATAAATGATAAATAAAATACAGTAAAAGATAACAAAGTCTTAGAGTGTGGGTCTACATATACTTTGTACGTTGTATGAGTAATATTTTGTATTTTTATCCTATAAATGTCTGCAATTAATGTCCTTTTAGTTTAAGGCATTATATGTGGGCGGGCACGGGGCATGTCAACAAATCTATATATTATACTAAAAGAGAGGAAATCAATGTGGTGATGACAAATGTCACTCATTGATTGGCCTCTCTTTTAAATATAAAAAAACAAAAAAATTATTTGTTAACTTTCACCTTAAAAAGTATTTGATTCTATTTTCCTAAAAAAAATGTCATTCAATACATGGGGAATATTTTGAAAAATCTTTTCTATATTTTGTTAACAAATATAACCAAAATGATTATCTTTTTATAAAAAAATTAGTCCATTATACGGAGTACATAGTAGGATAAAAGTTTGTAGTAATCTACCAATTTGTGGTTACATAATATATTATAATACAAATAAATTAGAAAATCAATACAATATGAATAAGAGTGTATAAAAAAAGTTATTGTAGTACTCTATAATATTTTAACAACTAAATTCGCTAATAATAGACGCCAATGATTGTACTATTTTATATTTTAGATGTATTATATTTAGCAACTAAATTCTATAATTAACACCATCATTGATATGATAGTAATATTTCAGTACTTTAAAAAAAGTTTGTAACTTCCGTAAACATGAGCAAAACTTGCGTAATCTAATCTATCTACTACGTAATTCCTCAATTTTTTAGATGCAACTCTTTAGTTTTTACATTAGCTTTTATATTCACACGTCGCTCTACTCTTTTCTATTTTTTTTATGATTATTAATATTGTATGATGAACATAGTTATGTATTCCGTAATATTTTGTTGACTTTGTCTAAATATTTACATAATACTACATTTTTATCTATTAATCTATATGCTATACTTTCCCTCAAAAAAGATCTATATACTATACTTAAAGAGAGAAAATCAATGTGGAATTGACAAATGAATCTCTTTAATTTGTCTCTCTTATAGATATACAAAAATACTAAAAGAAAAAAGTATTTGATTCTATAATTATTTTCTTAACTTGCACCTCATAAAAATATTTGATACTATTTTTTCTCAAAAAAAAAAAAAATGATTCTACACATGGGAATTATTTTGTAAATTATATTTTCTATAATTTGGTAACAAATATGATCAATATAAGATTATCTTTTTATAAAAAATTAACTCATTTTACGTAATACATAGTAGGATTCTTATAAAAATTTAAAAGTAGTTTACTGATATTGGATAATTAGAATACAAATAAATTTGACAATCAATCAAGTATATGTAATTAAGAGTGTAGTGATGACAAATGTCACTCATTGATTGGCCTCTCTTTCAAATATAAAAAAACAAAAAAATTATTTGTTAACTTTCACCTTAAAAAGTATTTGATTCTATTTTCCTAAAAAAAAAATGTCATTCAATACATGGGGAATATTTTGAAAAATCTTTTCTATATTTTGTTAACAAATATAACCAAAATGATTATCTTTTTATAAAAAAATTAGTCCATTATACGGAGTACATAGTAGGATAAAAGTTTGTAGTAATCTACCAATTTGTGGTTACATAATATATTATAATACAAATAAATTAGAAAATCAATACAATATGAATAAGAGTGTATAAAAAAAGTTATTGTAGTACTCTATAATATTTTAACAACTAAATTCGCTAATAATAGACGCCAATGATTGTACTATTTTATATTTTAGATGTATTATATTTAGCAACTAAATTCTATAATTAACACCGTCATTGATATGATAGTAATATTTTACTACTTTAAAAAAGTTTGTAACTTCCGTAAACATGAGCAAAACTTGCGTAATCTAATCTATCTACTACGTAATTCCTCAATTTTTTAGATGCAACTCTTTAGTTTTTACATTAGCTTTTATATTCACACGTCGCTCTACTCTTTTCTATTTTTTTTATGATTATTAATATTGTATGATGAACATAGTTATGTATTCCGTAATATTTTGTTGACTTTGTCTAAATATTTACATAATACTACAATTTTATCTATTAATCTATATGCTATACTTTCCCTCAAAAAAAGATCTATATACTATACTTAAAGAGAGAAAATCAATGTGGAATTGACAAATGCATCTCTTTAATTTGTCTCTCTTATAGATATACAAAAATACTAAAAAAAAAAGTATTTGATTCTATAATTATTTTCTTAACTTGCACCTCATAAAAATATTTGATACTATTTTTTCTCAAAAAAAAAAAATTTGATTCTACACATGGGAATTATTTTGTAAATTATATTTTCTATAATTTGGTAACAAATATGATCAATATAAGATTATCTTTTTATAAAAAACTAACTCATTTTACGGAATACATAGTAGGATTCTTATAAAAATTCAAAAGTAGTTTACTGATATTGGATAATTAGAATACAAATAAATTTGAAAATCAATCAAGTATATGTAATTAAGAGTGTATAATTTTTTTTACTATAGTAATCTATAATATTTTAACAACTAAATTCGATAATTATAACCGCCATTGGTTCTAAGATTTTATACGTAGTATATGTCGCAACTACATTTGATATTATCACTGCCATTGATAGTAATATTTTACTATTTTTAAAAAACAAAATATGTAACTTCCTTAAACATATATTGCGTAATCTAATGTATCTACTACTATACTACTCTACTACTTAATTCCTTCAATTTTTAGATGCAACTCTTTGATTTTTGTACTATCTATTATATTCACACATCGCTCTACTTTTTCTGTTTTTTTGGTGATTATTAATACTATATGATGAACATAGTCATGTACGGAGTACCCCGTAACATTTTTTTGGATTAGTATAAATACTTGCACAATGTTGTAATTCTTTAAAAATAATTTTTACTTATTTGATAGTTTAAGATATTAACAGTTGTTACTTATTAACAACCGTGAAAATAAAATTGGTTAATCCAAAAACATGGAAGAATTAGTAAACAAGAAAATCAATGTGCAACTAACACATGATCCTCTCTACTTAAAAAATCTCCACCAAATATTTTAGGCTAAACAATTGAATTATATTTTGGACAATTTTTAACACCATTTGTATACGTAGTACAATACTAAAATAGAGGCAAATCGACGTGGAGCTGACAAAATAATGTTCTCTGGTGTGCCTCTCTTATAATATAAATAACTATCCTATGATAAAATAATTAATATACTTCGTACTTATTTTACCTATAACGTACCTTCTAATTACTTATGGTAATAATCGATTATACTACGAAATACTTATTTACTTATGACCCATAAATTTGTGGATATGTTTAAGTATTAGATGATTACTCATATGCTTAAGAATGAGTCATAATAATCGATTATACTACTAAGCACTTATTTACTACCTACAAATGTTTATACTCTGTACTATAGTCTGTGTAGATGACAAACTATATATGTATCTATATCTATATATTCCGTACTATACCAAAAGTAAGTCAAATCGATGTGGAGATGACAAATGTCGCTATATGATTTGTCTCTCTATCTTATAACATAAATAATGACGTACTAATTGTAAACTACTAGATTCAATATCAATTTTTGTTTAGAAATTATGTTATACTGGATGCAGATATGTATAACGTAAGTTTACCTTCGTTCATTTATTATTTATAATCCAATGAATCTTTGCATGCTTTTCTGATAATTGATATAGAAAATCTTATAATAGTTGAACATGTACTATCAATTATATTATTATAATACTATCATCTTTCTAAGAATTAGTGTCATATAATGAATACGGATATGAATAATAAACTTTAACTCTTGATTTTTATATTTTACAATGTTGTCTCAAACATTTTATATGTCAGATTTTAATTAACAAAATGAGACCCGTAGCCATATGATTTTTATGACCGGCCCTAGCCTGTACTTAATCTTAAATATCAAAACCAAATTTTGCTACATTCTTATTATCGTAATATTTTTTCCATATATTAAAGTTAATTGAAAAAAAAAGTGGATTATTTATCGAATATAGTGATGTCATATTGTCAATAGGGCAAGTTTTTGGGAGACCCCATTCATCCGCCCCCAAGTGGATTATTTGTCGAAAATAGTGACGGGGACGCGGATAAATTTTAGATTGGACATGCACGCTTTGATAATCCTTCATCTAATTGATTATTAATATATAAAAAAAAGTTACTACTAACTTACATATTATAATGTTTTATTTATTACTCAATTACTCTAATCAGATAAACGGATTGTCAAAAACTCTAAAATAAGTTTTAAAATTCAAAACTATTTTACCAAAAAAAAAACTGAGTCTATGGGTGGGTAATTTTAGGATGCATGGGTACTGGATACACCAGAGGGGGAGTCATGAAGCAGGGAGACATTTTACTTTGTACCTCTCGAGTGGTGGGTATCGTTCCTATCGTGGATTGAGGGGATAGAGATGAGAATTGTAGGCGGGTATGAGTGTGCAGGCCTCGCCTCGCCTCAAAGTCATCTCTAACTAAATACATTAAATGGTGTAATTAGGTGTTAAGTGGTCGGGTAATTAAGTTAATGGGGCGACTTTGCAAGTATGAACTTGGTATTACTGTCGAAGTGAATGGTGGATGAGATCATTAAGTTTATTCTTGACACAACAGGTGAATGCGAAAGAAAATAAAAATTTTTATGTACCCTTATTTGTTTTAACTATTTTATAAGTATGACACCGAATGGGAAATTTCAAATTTATCCATCATTAATTATAATTTGGAGGATAGCTATAAGCTCTATTTTGATGATAATTGTCTACCATATTTCATACAAATTTATGTTTAGATTATAAATCGTGCATCGCACGGGTGTTATACTAGTTACAAAGTATTTTAAAGGAAAAGGAAATGGAACCAATTAAGGAGAGAACCAATTAATATACGTCGTTTATTAATCATCAGCTAAGTTTTAGGATTATACTTCGTATAAACGCCAATTAAAGTCACGAAATTTATAACGCAACTTCAACTAAACATTGTGAAGAAAATATAAGATGAAAGCTTCAAACACGTGAAGGTTCCTTTGAACCAAACTACTTCGTATAACATTATAATAACGAAAATACTCGGTATATAATTGTGTGCTCGTATATTAATTACAGCTACACGGACCTAATTAGTTAGTCTTCCTGCAGTTCTTCCTAACCTCGCCGTTAGTTCCAGTAAGCGGCTTAATATCTCCCATATTGATCATGGCGGTGGCAAAATCAGAGCTAAATTGGCTAGGATTACTACTATAAGTTTGGACGAGAGCGTTGGTGGAACCACCACTGAACAATTGTTGATCCGAGTGTAGAAGACCCTTATTGTTCACAAGGTTCTTGTAATAGTTGTTGTCAAAGGAATTTGGGGTTTGGAGATCCAAGGGTGCAAGATTGTTGTCGCCTGTGTTACTAGCACTTGGACAATTTGCTTGTCTGGTTTTCGCAAATGTTGCATCAATTGTACTCTCGTTGTATATGCGGGTTCTGAATGTTGTGCACCTTGCTTGTCCAATTGTATGGGCGCCTAATACATACATTTTATAACTACAAGTTAGAATTGTGTATATAAATAATGTTTGTCAATTACTACAATATAATTTACTAGATTAAATCCCGTGCACGCACGGATTTTGATAATTTTTTTCACAAAATATTTAACTGAATATCTGCCAAACTACTTCATAGTTATAAAATTTTTAACATACTCGTTTAAATTTATTTTCTAATATGCATATTTAAATGCTAATATGATAATTTCACCAAAATATTGAGTGATATATTTTCCATTATTAATATAGCAAATTGACTAAAATATCACCAATTTAGAATAATTATTATTACGCCGTATCTATTATTGCCATAGTTTATAAACTAAATTTTCTTTCCATACATAAATAGTTTATAAATAAGGTAGAGAATAAATATAAAATCAAATCGATAAAATTTTTTTGGAAAGTGATTTTAGCGGGAAAAAATTAAACCAGGAATTGACACGTGTCATTCCTGGTGTCTCTTTTAGTATATAGTAAAGTAATAGATAATAGATACTCCATTGTAAGCAAATGAAATATCACAATTCACAGACAACGACAAAATATTTAAACTAATATATTAATCAATAAGAGAAAGTGATACTCTTTTAGTTATATGTTTAGGAAAGGATCAGTTTTCAAAAGATGTGGACCTTTTAATCATCGCAAACAATGACAAAATAATTGGTGAACACAAAAGAATTAGTCAATATTTTCATACGAATACTACTATCACAATTGTATATCCGACAACCAACATATGGCAAGCACACTGCCACACTGTCTTTCTAGCTTATTCGTCTTACTCTTTTCTTTTCTAATTTTTTTAAGAGGCTACTGGACTTTACAATTGTACATAAGCCGTCTCGAGTAGTAACAACTCGTGTTATAAAATTTCTTTAATAAAACTAACTGTGTACGTAGTCGTGACGTCGTGTTAGTATTTTTTTAATTTGCAAAATATAACGTTCATGTTAGTCCTCGTGTTTGCAACGAATTGGTGCATTACTTGCATGCCATATTCTCACGTACTCCATAGAACACTATTTTGATTCATACTTTGCAATATTTTTCCTTTATACGACTATATTGTACGGAATAATGTACGTTTTCGTAGGGAATTGAATAAGACTATACCAGATAAAGCAACCATATCAGTGGTGGAAAGTTGTTGATTTTTAAAGCTTTGGATGAGAGCACTAAGACTTGATGTTGGGGCAGGGATGTTGCTGTTTGCACCGGATAAGCTAGCTGTTTTAGCATCCCTTCTTCCCAGCTTCACATTCCATGTTGGTCCCCCAAGCTACATCAATTCAAACAAGAAACCAATATAAATTAAATGAATAAGACTCGTAAAAGCTAGTAAAAGACAATTCAATTAAGTACATGAAGTTACATTTTTTTTTTTTTTTACTTACGATAACAACTGAATCTCTTGCGGCAATAGCCAAAACATCAGCACATGAGACAACACCAGGGCAAGCTTTTTCAACCGCGGTTTTTATCTGGTCAATCACTTCGAATCCTCTTAGAGAATTATTATTGGGAAGCGCAGTTTTCTCGCCGGTGAAACTAGAGGTATCGTCCAGTAGAACTGATGCATCACATCCCTGTTATGTACGTATTAAATTATTAAGTACATGAGTTAGAATAATATTTCAGGTAAGAATAGCGTCTCATATTTATTTTTGTTTATCAAAAAATGCACACATGCATCCGGGCATGCTTTTTAGTTTGAAATAATTGAGATAAGATGGATAAATTGCTTACATTAACAAAGCAGTCATGGAAGAACAAACGAAGGAGAGAAGCTCCCATCCTAGCCTCTTTATTAACAGCGGATTGCACGACAGACTTCACGGTAGAAATGAGATTAGGGCAAGAGGTAGAATAGAAGGTGGTAGTTAATTGGGCATTTGATGTCCCAATGGAAACCACAAGTAAAGCCACTACTAGAAATATAAGTGAGGAAGAAGATGAGGAAGCCATAGTTTAGAAAGGAAGTTTGTTAACAAATTGAACTAGGTAGGACGTGTGCTTGGAGAAAGATAGAGGGAATTGCATGATATTTATAAAGTGCATTAGTGGTTGTAGTGATAAGGGGCTTATCATGGTTATACACTTACGTAGTGAATATATTATACGGAGCCCTACCAATAATTAATATAGTCCAATATTATATGCCGCTAGTCGCATGTGATTGAATGTTTGATTTTTATTTTTGTTATATTCTTAAGTGGTAGGCTATTTTGTTATTGTCTCCAAATAAATAAAGAATAGTCAAACTTTTAAATAGATCCACAAAAGCAAATGTTATACGTAGGATGTAACTATGTGGAACTACAAGGGAATATTTAGTATGGGGAATGGGAAGAGGGATAAGATTCCTTAGAGTGGAATGAGGATAGATATTATTGGTGTTCTCCTTCCCATATTTGTGCTCCTTCTGTTTTTTATACTACGTTTGAGTTATAAATATTATAAGCAGTCGTATTTTAATATGAGTTACAATTCGAATAAACCATTATTTAAGTCTCTAAATTTTGACAAAAGGTTCAATTTAGTCCCTTAAAATGGTAAGCAGTCGTATTTTAATATGAGTTACAATTCGAATAAACCATTATTTAAGTCTCTAAACTTTGACAAAAGGTTCAATTTAGTCCCTTAAAATGGGTGAAAAATAATAATATTGCTAATAGTGTTAGATTTTTCATTAAATTCATTAAAATAGTAATAAACTGCTTTAAAAAAAAAACTAATTTATACGTGTAAAGTAACTCAAGTGGGTTGAAACCATTGATTTTTGGCGTTTCAACTTAATTAGCTTTTAAGGATTATTGCTTATCTTATTTATCAACATGATTTACTTTTTACTTAGTCTAAAATAATTATTTTATTTTACAAAATAATTATGAGTTTCTTCCCTCTTCTCTGGTGAATTATTTTTGTTAGAATAATGTCTTGAATCGGTCAAGCCCCTTACTGCAACGCCCCACCACGGGTCATAACCTAGTCGTATTCTGTAATATGTACTCTTCAAGATCAATAAAACTTTCCTCCCCTCTGCATGTGGACGTAACTAACACATTGTTAGTGAACCACGTTAAATTTTCTGCATTCTTTATTACGTTCTTTATTCTTTCTTTGCATCCGTTATAACAATTTTATTTTACAAAAGTTATTTTACAAAAATTATTTACATTATATTATCAATGTTTTCTACTGCGGAAAATGGAAAGAATGAGAGTCTAAGACTCCATTGTCCACCGTTGGATCTACATCCCACTCAGTAGCGTTGGAGCTACCCGCTACTGTTGGGCGCTACCCGCTACCTCAATCGACAACAGGTACCCGCTACTCAACCGCTAAAGTTGCCCGCTACCGCTAGTTTTACCGAACAGGGCCTAAAAGTCTAAGACTCCACCGTCCACCATTGGATCTACATCCCGCACATTCAACTTGTTTCTTCAATCTGTTGGAAGTATAGGTAGTGATGCTTCAAAATTAAGAATGAAAATTGTGCTTGTCCCACATTGACAAAAAATAAGAGTTTTACCCACTTTATATATCCTCACTCCACTAATAGGTTTGTTAGAAGACTTGAGAGGAGGCTCTAGGCCACTGCACACGCGCGCGCGGGCCGGGCCGGGCCGGGCTCGGGCGAGGGCGAGTGGCGCGGCGCGTTCGCGGGTGGGGGTGGGGCCCTTTTTGCCACCAATCAATCCCGTGTAACGGCTAGTTGTTGTATTTTGGTAACCGAATATTTTCCATAACGGTTACAGATTTTATTCCGGAAATTGAGTCGTTGATTGATTCTAATTGATTACCGAATTTATTTCCTTCCCGAAATAATTCTTCAGCCTTCCGTTATTTATTTTGGCTTCCTCCTTCACAAAGAAAACACAGAAAAATTGCTCTCCGAAAATTTTCCTCTCAAACACACACTCTCTGATTCATTTTTTGGGCAACGTTCAATTTCGTTTTCAATCTATCTTTTTGTACTACACCAACGAGATAGATGTCGTGTAACCCTGGAGGTTGATTGTCAAGAGGCCGTGTGTATGTAACGGGGCAAATTCAACTTTAGGGCAGTGTTCATACACGCCACGACTTGGTTAAAGATAAGTTTATTCGTTTATTACTAGTCATTGTTCCTACAATCTAAAGTTGAATTTTTTTCTTCCGTGTTTTATTTTTACAATGGCTGGTCATATCCCTACTGCTATCCCTTTTACTTCTGCCATGCTTCCCAACCCTTTCATCCCTGATATGTCTAAGTTAGATCCTTTCGATGGGAAGAATTATAAGATGTGGTCTGATAAGATGGAGTTTTTCTTGGGTCAAATTGGGGTAGATTATTGTCTTACTGTTATTGCTGCCCCTACTAATTCCACTAGGGATTTTGAGAAAGATAACAAAACCTGTCGTGGGATGTTGTTGCACTACATGACTGCTTCTCTTTATTTGATTTATAGTAAGTCTAATAATGCTATGGAAATTTGGGATGCTCTGAAAACTAAGTATGGAACTGATGATTTTGGGACTAAGAAATATGCTTGTAGTCGTTGGTTAAATTTCCGTATGACTGATGATAAGCCTGTCCTTGATCAAGTTCATGAGTATGAACATTTATGTGCTGATATTGTTGCTGAGGGTATGAAAATCTGTGAGCTTTTCCAAGCCAATTGTCTCCTTGAGAAATTACCCCCTTCTTGGCAAACCTATGTCCATTCCATGAAACACAAACAAAAAGACTTTACCCTTCAAGAACTCGTTTCCCACATTAAGATTGAAGAGCAGAACCGTATCCAAACCAAGGGAAAAAATACTGACCATTCTTCCTCTACTGCTAATCTTGTTGAAACTAAAAGAAATGCAGGTTATAATAAGGGACCGGAAGGCAAGGGTCCAAATCAGTTCCATGGTACAAGGCAGAACAACAACAACAAGGAGTAAAGGCAGTTTAAAGGAAATTGCTATACTTGCGGTAAGTATGGTCATTCAGCTAGGGAATGCAGGCAAGGACATGGACCTGGGAACAAGCCAAAGGAGAACAAGCCTCAAGCTAATCTCACTGAAGACATCATTGCTGCTGTTGTGTCCGAGGTGAATCTGGTGAGCAACGTGACTGAATGGGTTGTTGATACTGGAGCAACTCGCCACATTTGTTCGAGCAAGGAAATGTTTCAAGACTATGAAAAGGTTTCTGAAGGAGAATGTGTCTTCATGGGCAACTCAAGCACTGTGAGTGTACTTGGCAAAGGAAAAGTTTTTCTAAAGCTTACTTCTGGAAAAACTATTGCTTTGCAAAATGTTTTGCATGTACCCGATATCCGCAGGAACCTCATTTCTGGTGCTTTACTTAACAAAGAAAGTATCAAGTTAACTTTTGAATCTGATAAACTTGTACTTACCAGAAATGGTGAATTTGTGGGTAAGGGATTTTGTAATGGGGGTTTATTTGTGCTTGATGTTGTGACTGATAATAATAATAATTCTGCTTCTGTTTATATTGCTGAGTCAGTTTCTTTATGGCATTCTAGACTAGGTCATGTGAATGTTGCATCTGTCAAGAGACTCAAACAACTTAGTCTTATTCCAGATTTTAGTAATACCTCTTTTGACAAATGTGAAGTTTGTGTAGAAGCTAAGCACCCGAAAAAAGCCTTTAATAAGAATGTATGTCGATCTTCTACCCTACTAGAACTAATTCATAGTGACTTAGGCGACTTTAAGAATTCCATGAGTAGAGGAGGAAAACGTTATTATATTACCTTTGTAGATGATTTTTCTCGTTATTGTAAGGTCTATTTATTGAGTACTAAAGATGAGGCAGAAGAGAAATTCCATATTTATAAGGCTGAGGTTGAAAACCAATTAGACCTGAAAATAAAGAGAGTTAGATCAGATAGAGGTGGTGAATATGATGGAACTCCTTTAAAGAAATTTTGTGAAGCTAATGGGATTATTCATGAGGTTACAGCTCCTTATACCCCAGAACAGAATGGAATAGCTGAACGCAAAAATAGGACACTTAAGGATATGATGAATGCTATGCTTATAAGTTCTGGTATGCCTACTAACATGTGGGGTGAGGCAATTCTTTCTGCTTGCTATGTGCTTAACCGTGTTCCCCATAAGAAATTAGATAAAACCCCATATGAATTGTGGAAAGGGTTTAAGCCTAATTTGGGTTACCTTAAAGTGTGGGGGTGTTTGGGAAAAATAGGACTTCCTGATTTCCAAAGGAGTAAGATTGGACCTAAAACCGTGGATGGTATTTTTATAGGTTATGCGTCCAACAGTGCTGCATATAGATTCATTCTTAAGGATGCATCTGGTTTTGGACCAATTCGTGAGTCAAGGGATGTAGAGTTTTTTGAGCATATTTTTCCTATGAAAGTTAATGTTCAAGCATGCTTACCTGTTGCATCTCCACCTTCCATTGTGCATCATGACATTGCATCATCTAGTGAGACTCTAGAACCTAGAAGGAGTAAAAGAACTAGAACTAAGTCTAGCTTTGGACCCGATTTTATTACTGCCTTCCTAATTGAGAAAGAGTTATTAGACGAGCAAGAAGTTGATGCATTTCTCTTAGAAGAAAACCCTAGATCCTATGGAGAAGCTATGAGGTCAATTGATTCAAGTTTTTGGTTAGAGGCCATAAATAGTGAAATTGAGTCTATCATGAGTAATAACACTTGGATTTTGTCTGATCTTCCTAGAGGTTGCAAGCCCTTATGTAGTAAGTGGATTTTTACTAAGAAACATACTCCAAAAGGATCCTTGATTAAGTATAAAGCTAGGCTTGTGGTAGGAGGTCATCGTCAAAAGCATGGTGTAGACTATTTTGATACATATTCTCCTGTCACTAAAGTTGCCACCATTAGAGTCTTAATTGCACTTGCATCCATTCATGATCTGGTTGTGCATCAAATGGATGTAAAAACTGCTTTTTTGAATGGTGATTTGAATGAAGAAATTTATATGAAGCAACCAGAGGGATGTGTTGTTCCTGGACAGGAAGATAAGGTATGCAGGCTCATTAGATCATTGTATGGATTAAAACAAGCACCTAAACAATGGTATGACAAATTTCATCAAACTATTATTTCTAATGGCTTTCAGGTAAATGATTCTGATGCTTGTGTGTATTCCAAACTTTCAAAACTTGGTTGCGTTTTCATATGTCTATACGTGGATGACATGTTAATTTTTGGTACCAATATAGACATAGTAAACGAAACCAAGGCTTTCCTAAATTCTTGTTTTGAGATGAAGGATTTAGGAGAGGCAGATGTGATTCTTGGCATAAAGATTACTAGAACTTCATATGGGATGTCTTTAAACCAATCTCATTATATTGAAAAGATTTTAAAGAAATTTGGTCAATTTGACTGCACTCCAGTGCAAACCCCATATGATTCTAGTATTCATTTGAAAAAGAACAAAGGTAATTCTGTATCACAGGAACAATATGCCAAGATTATTGGAAGTTTGATGTTTTTGATGAACTACACTAGACCTGATATAGCATATGCGGTTAGTAGATTGAGTAGATATACTCATAATCCTAATCAAGATCACTGGAATGCATTGATTAGATTATTGAAGTATTTGAAAGGCACTATCAATTGGGGTTTACATTATCATAGAGCACCTTGTGTTCTTGAGGGATATTGTGATGCCAATTGGGTGTCGGATAGTGATGAAATTCAATCTACTAGTGGCTATGTTTTTACTCTTGCTGGAGGAGCTATATCATGGAAATCATCTAAACAAACTTGCATTGCCAAATCTACTATGGAATCTGAGTTTATTGCTTTAGAATTGGCAGGACAGGAAGCTGAATGGATAAGGAGTTTGCTTGCTGATATTCCATTGTGGGGGAAACCAGCTCCATCAGTTTCAATGCATTGTGACTCACAAGCTGCAATTGGGGTAGCGAAAAATCAAGCCTATAATGGAAAGAGAAGGCATATTCGCTTAAGGCATGCTATAGTTAGAGATCTGATCAGAAAAAATGTAATATCACTCGAGTATGTAAAGTCCGAGAGGAATATTGCAGATCCTCTCACCAAAGGCCTTTGTAGAAAAATGGTGCTTGAGTCAGCACAAGGAATGGGTTTAAAGCCTATTGTGGAGTAAATTGTGGTGGACACCCATCTTAGGAAATCTAAGTTCAATGGGTCAAACGAAATCACAAAAGAACTCATGTTTGTTACTACTACCCTTCCTAATAATAAAAGTGATGTAGTATTTTTCTAACTGTCATATGCGTAAGGTTGAGCTAAGGCTCTTAATAAGTTCATAGCCTTGAAAATGTGGTTTGTGACAGTACAAACTTGATGAACTTACCTATGTGAATGTGGGGGTTACGCCCAATCCCCTATGAGAGTCCTTAAGGCTTAGGACCACTAGAGCATTCATGAAAATCCGGGTATTTTGTGGGGCACTAAAAAATTACAAATTGCGAAAACGAGTCTTGATTTGAGAAAAGTTGAAACGCGCAAAAGTAGTTTACAAACTTCGTGATAGGTTCAAAGAGAAATCTACCTAAAACGACTGTAAGATATTTTTGTATGCGTTGGGTGTTAATTCAAGTCCAAAAGACATTGACACTTTCAAAACTAAAGTCTCCGTTGCCCAAAACGTTCCTTCCTAGTTTTTTCTGTTCTTTTGAATCATGTGGGGGATTGTTGGAAGTATAGGTAGTGATGCTTCAAAAGAATGAAAATTGTGCTTGTCCCACATTGACAAAAAATAAGAGTTTTACCCACTTTATATATCCTCACTCCACTAATAGGTTTGTTAGAAGACTTGAGAGGAGGCTCTAGGCCACTGCACACGCGCGCGCGGGCCGGGCCGGGCCGGGCTCGGGCGAGGGCGAGTGGCGCGGCGCGTTCGCGGGTGGGGGTGGGGCCCTTTTTGCCACCAATCAATCCCGTGTAACGGCTAGTTGTTGTATTTTGGTAACCGAATATTTTCCATAACGGTTACAGATTTTATTCCGGAAATTGAGTCGTTGATTGATTCTAATTGATTACCGAATTTATTTCCTTCCCGAAATAATTCTTCAGCCTTCCGTTATTTATTTTGGCTTCCTCCTTCACAAAGAAAACACAGAAAAATTGCTCTCCGAAAATTTTCCTCTCAAACACACACTCTCTGATTCATTTTTTGGGCAACGTTCAATTTCGTTTTCAATCTATCTTTTTGTACTACACCAACGAGATAGATGTCGTGTAACCCTGGAGGTTGATTGTCAAGAGGCCGTGTGTACGTAACGGGGCAAATTCAACTTTAGGGCAGTGTTCATACACGCCACGACTTGGTTAAAGATAAGTTTATTCGTTCATTACTAGTCATTGTTCCTACACAATCTCCTTCGACTTCTTGTTCAAATTTCTCAGTAAGTACTCAGTAGCGCGATTATCGTGGCAAATCATCAGTCAGTACTCAGTAACGCGATCCAAAAATTTCTCGACTTCTCCTCTTTCTCTTTCTCTTACCTTTCGCAATTGTTATTTAATTTTGGCATATTTGTCAAAAAAACGCGTGACAATGTCTTAGGAATTTTTTGAATTTTGTAAATTTGTGAAGGATTTATGTGAAAATTTGGGTGAATTGATATTGAAATTAATTGAATTTGACTACTGATTGGAAGGGTTTAAAAGATGATAGATCATTACATGCAGTCACATTAGTTTTATTTTTTCATGGTTTAATGATTATGATCGGTGTTTAATTTGATGTGTATATTGATAATTGCTCTTCTGTTGGATTCAGAGAAATTTTGATTGTAATTGTTCGATCTGTTAGATTTTCTTTGAATTTTATCATCGGTGTTTAACTCAGTAGTCAGTTCATGTTGTTCCTCTAATTTTATAAAAGTAAGTAAATAAATAAAATGCTGAACATTTATTTATTTTAGCTTTTACAGAGTAGTACTTAGCTTATTTACCGAAAAATTATTAGGGGCCAATTAGGAATTTATGGTTAATTAGTATTATGGCCCTGTTCGGTAAAATTAACGGTAGCGGGTAGCGGTTGGCGGTTAAGTAGCGGATAGCGGTGAATGGTAGCAGGTAACGGTTAGCTGTTAAAGTAGCGGCTAACTGATATGGGTGTTCGGTAAAAGTAGCGGTTGATATGCTAAAATAAAATAAAAGGTAGAATATTATTTTAAATTTTATTATAAATTTGTCAAAAGCTACCTGCTACCTTAAAAACTACTAAGGGCGTGTTCGGCGGTAGCTTTTGAGGTAGCGGGTAGCGTTTTGACCGAGTCAAGACGCTACTTGTAAAATTTGTAAGTGTTTGGCGAGGTAGCGATTTAGGTAGCGGTTAGCGGTAGAGGTAGCGGTTGAGTAGCTTTTATCAAACGTTAAAATTAGTAGCGTTTAAGGTAGCGGGTAGCGTTTGACAAATTTATAATAAAGTTTTAAATAATATTTCACCTTTTATTTTATTTTATAATATCAACCGCTACTTTTACCGAACACTCATATCAGTTACCCGCTACCTTTGACAGCTAACCGTTACCCGCTACTATTGACCGCTACCCGCTACTCCAACCGTTACCCGCTACTGAACCGCTACCCGCTACCCGCTACCGCTACTTTTGCCGAACAGGGCCTAATTTTAACGTTTGACAAAAGCTACCCAAACGCTACCTCTACCGCTAACCGCTACCCAAAACGCTACCTTGCCGAATGCTTACTAATTTTACAAGTAGCGTCTTGACTAGGTCAAACGCTACCCGCTACCTCAAACGCTACTGCCGAACATGCACGCCCTATAACGGTTAATTAATAGTTAATTTTGGGAAACCAAATTATTTTCCTCAAAAAGCTAAGTCAAAATAATTTTTTTGAGAAATAAGTTAGGTAATAAAAGCTAACTTATCTATCCATCTATCTATTACTATATACTAAAACACACACCAAGAATGACACGTGTCACGTCTTGTTGAATCCTTAGTTTTTTTATATATATATATATATAAATAATTTAAGAATCTTTTAAAATATCTGATTTCCTGAATTTTTTTTCTTCTTATTCTTTCTTTCCATTTAATATAATAGAGGTATATATGAAAAAGTACATTATGATTTCATGTATTACGACAAGGATAAAAAAAAATATTATTACTGATTTGAAAAACATATATGTTAGGAATGGAAAATAATCACAGTTTTTTTATATTACTATTTCTATAATATACGTAGTAAGCTATTACAGAAACCCCGTAAAAGCAAAATAGCAAAATATTTTTTTGATTTTCATATAAAATTTTCAAAAAAAAATGCATTATACTCTTAACCTACAACAGTTAATAAATAAACAAACAAATTACACTGAAATGTGTTATTATGCAACCATACCCAAACAAAAAACAATTATTTATTTTTTACTTTATGTAAAACAAGTGTTAATAAGTTGGCCCAACAAAATTACTTATAAACCTAAAAGCCTGTCATATACCCAATCTAGAAAATAGGGTATTATAATTTATATGGTTATCAAATTAATGCCATATCCAAAAATTTGGATAAATCGAGGGTATGGGTATGGTTACGGTTACGGATATTATTCAATTCCAAAAGAAAATGATATCTAATAATTGTCTGATAAGTTTTTTCTTATATTTTCCCAACTTAAGTATTTTTGTCGAAACGCTAAATTCCTAAAATTGCACTAATCACTTTACAATCCAAATAAACAATGTTTTTCTATGATTTTCCCAAAAACCGTTGATAAAAATTGATTTTATTTTATTAAAAACTTCGTTTAAATAAATTATTCAGAACAGGAAAAAAAATATATAGTCCCATCCGTGCGTTGCACGGGACCTTACCTAGTATAAATTTATTTTTTAGTGATTTTATTTTATTTTCCTTTTTATTTAACAGACTTAACGAAAAACCTAATACTGTTAGCAATATTAGTTTTTCCATCCACTTTGAAGGATTAAACTGACACTTTTGAAAGTTCAGGGATTAAACTGAACCTTTTGTCAAAGTTTAGGGACCTGAATAATGGTTTGCTCGTTACAATTTCATATTTTATTTTGTTTTTACAATTTAATAACATATTTCTCTCATTTCATGTCATTTTCTTTGATAATTTAATAACACTATTGTCTTTTTTATTATAATCGTTTATTGCACACTATCCCTGCTTGCAACTTATTTTATTAAAATTAAATCAAGCTCCTAAAACTCTATTCCGGACAAATTATAAATCATACTAGAATACAGAGAGGGTAAAAAATTACTCCCTCCGTCCATTTTTAATCTTTATATTTGGTATTATGCACGCGATTTAATAATTAATTAATGTGCGTAATTTATTTTATTTAAACAATGTAAAATACATTTATTAATAATGTTTTTACTTTTATAAAAAATCTGGGATTGGAAAAGTGATAGAAATTTATTGTACCAATGGGAAAGTGTTAGAGATTTAATGATCCAATGAATTTGATTGATTAAATAATAATTTAACACGTTTTTTTAATAGAATATTAGTCCATTTATGTTACAATGAAGTAAAAGAAAATGTTCCAAACATGAAGATTAAAAAAGGACACCCAAAACAAAATACGTAAAAAATAAAAAGGGCTGGCAGGAGTAAAACTTATCAGAAATATGCGAAATAACCGTTGATATAGAGTAATTAGTTTTCCTATATTAGCAATTGAATGAAAAATCCATGGTTTATATATTATCTTTCTAAAATTTCCACTATTTTTCTCATCAATATGATCCATTAATTTTAAAATGTATGGTGTAGATACAACTCTAACTTGTAGAGTTTTATTAAAACTCTAGAGAATCCGGACTCTATTTTGTTTATCTTATTTTAGTGAAGTAAGTGTACCAGCGTACAACTAAAATAAACGGATATTTCATGAAATACCCCCGAGTTTTGCCTTAATTCACCAAATGCCCATCAAGTTTCAATAATTCACCAAATACCCCTCACAAATGACTTAATACCCCAAATACCCCTCTATGACGTCATCATCCTCATAATCGACCAATTACGATCTAATTACTCACCTAATCCCTCATTAACCCCCTAATCCTTAATTACCCACCCATTAACCCATTAACCCACCCATTTCTTTTTCTTTTCTCACTCCCCTTCCTTCTTCCATTAACCCACCACCCACCTCAATTGATTCGGTCACCCTTGTTCCTCATTCCCTTTCCTCCATGGAAGCCCCCTGCTACTGCCTCCAGCACCCCGCCATCTCCTTCGTCCTCGTCGAACTCAATGCCCAGGAACCCTAGAAACCACCATAACTCAGGGACCACAAAATCAAGATTCTACTCAAACTCTCTCCCTTTTTCTGGACCATTCGATCACCACCACCAATTTACCAAACCCACCTTGCACCGCCATTTTTGGCTGGAAAACGAGAAGGAAGCAACTAGAATTTTTGGCTGAAAATTATTCGATTAAGACGAATTTTTGGCTGGAATTAACTAATTGAAAAAGTGTGAATTGAATGAAAATTTGATTTGTGTGATATAGGGAGATGAAAAGTGCGAATCCATCCAAAAAAAATTGGAGATGAAAACCTAAATAATGCAAAGAAATCAATAATGGAAAAAGATGGGTTTATTTTGAAGAAAGATAGTGGATCTGGAGGAGGATGATAATTGGGTTTAGAGTTGTTCTTGGATGTCGATTGATGAGATTTGACGCATCATTTGCTTTGAAGAATTGGAATTTGCAAAGGAAATAAAAATGGTGATGATGAGTGGTGTTGGTGTTGTCGGGGGAGGAGATCAGATGGTGGTGATGAGTGGCGGCGGTGGTGGTAATGTAGGGAGGGAGGGCGTGAGGGAGGAGGAAAAGGCGAGGGGCTTCAATGGTAAATGGGGGCGAGGTGGTGGCGGCGGTGATGGGTCGAGGAGGGAGAAAACGGGTGCGATGTGGTGGCGGAAGAAGGGAGAGGAAGAAGGGTTGGTGGCGGAAGGAGTGAGAGGAAGAAGATGGGTTAATTAGGAAAAAATGGGTTAATTAGGAAAAATGTGTAAATGGGTGGGTTAATTAGATGATAATTGAGTTAATTAAGGATGATGACGTCATGGAGGGGTATTTGGGGTATTAAGTCATTTGTGAGGGGTATTTGGTGAATTATTGGAACTTGATGGGCATTTGGTGAATTAAGGCAAAACTCGGGGGTATTTCATGAAATATCCGTAAAATAAATTAAGATAAGTGAAACAACATAATACCAAACAATATCTTAGCCTAGTGGACATAATTTTACCTTCCAATCCCCATTCATAGTCATGAAATAGAGTAGAATGACTCGTTTTATATTTAACTGCATCCAGTATTAGGGATGAATGTGGATATTGCATTTTGCTCACTTAATTTCTTAAATCTTTGTACTTAAAAATAAAACATAATCGCAATAAAACTGAATGGAGAATAAAGTATGCTTCGTTAATAATCAAATTTCCCTTTCAGAGAACCACTTTAATATGTTCCTTCTGCTTTACAAATTACTAAATTAAGAATCTAATTACTTACAAGTCACTCTTTGAGTAGTTACAATACTTACAAATTAAAGTTAGTATTAGTGATTCAAGCAGTTTTCCGTGAATAAAGCTTTTTTTATTTATGGAAATCAACAAAATTGTCAAACTTAAATGATAAGGATTTGTCATGTACTCTTTTTCTCATTTTGGCGAGATTAGATACAGCTTTCCGGTGTTGACAAAATTATCGGTAGGGGGACAATGGAGCAGATATCACCGGCGCATGTAAGACACGAGCATAAGTATTGAGGTACATGTTTGTGTCATCCTTTACTTGTTGTCATTTAGTACTATCTTCGTTTCAAAATGATTTTTACATTTTTCCGTTTTAGTTTTTTTTATAATGTTATTTACACTTTGAATTATTTTACTTTTGAACATAAAAATTTACTACCTTCCATTTCTTATTCCATAATATTTAAAATTTTCTACTCAATTTCTCTTACCTTATTCATTTTTTTTCTTACACCCACCCATCTTTTACACATTTAATTTATCCATATCTCTATTATATAAGCCAACTCCTGAGGGTTTTTTTGGTAAATTAACTTTTCGTGTCCACTTGAGAAAATACAATAATGCCCTCCCCCGTTTAACCGTTAATCACAGTTACAAACCCTAAAATGTCGCGGTCTCTTACCGCACACTCTCCTCCCCCTCTCTCTCTCTCTCCCTCCCTCCCTCCCTCCATCTCAACTCCATCTCCCTTTCTTTCGATGCGTGAAACCTCAGCAGCAACTATGGTAAGTCTTCATCTTCTCCCTTTCTCTATCTTCTATTCTTCGATTCATCTTCGTCTTCTACCCCTGAGATCGGATTATTTTTGTTTAATGGCAAAAAGAAACAGAAACGGCAAACCTAATTCAATTTACATAACCCAAAACCTTTGAATCTCCACAAATCAAAACACACTCAGAAAACACAATCACAAAGAGAGAAAATTTTCTCAGAAAACCTTTGAATCTCTCTCTCTCCAAAATCAACTGATTTGTTTTCCCCAAATTTGACTTCGAAACTCTTCGAGAATTTGATTTCTCTCTCTTAATGAATGGGCGAAAGCTGCCGCTGCGTGAGAAAGGTGATGTGAGTGATTGTCAATTCGATTTTTATTTTTAATTTTGCAGATTTCGGGATCTGAATTTCATTCAAATTCAAGGTTTCGTTGACGATCTAGAATAAATTAGCAGTTTTGGCAGTATTCTTTCTCCCTTTTACTTCATCTTGATGTTGATTATGGTTTTTTCTATTACGAAACGTAATTATTTGACAAAATATTTGCTTTTTGGTTGTTTTTGTTTTTGGGTTTCAGACGCATTGCAATGGTTGAATTAGAGAGGAGTGAAGGAGACATAAATCATAGTTTTATGACATTGGAAGAAATCAGGTTAGAGAATGATTAAGCATAATAATGGGTAAAACGAGCTAATCCGAGAACAAGGAGAATGCAGCAGCAGCTGTCCTTCTTACTATTTGGACAAATTCACCCTCTGGAAAACCCTAGCTGTAAATTTCTTCCCCTTATTTTTACTCCCTTCCATATCATCGTTTTTTTAAGGTTATGTACGTACATATCGAATGGACTAATTAGGATCTTGGTCAAATAATATGAAATGGATTAATGGGAGAGTATAGTATTTGTCAATTGAATTTTTCCCCCTTTGGTCTGGTGATTATGTGATCACATAATTGAATTAATGACTGTTATGCATGATTAAGATATTTTATTAGTTTTGTGTTTTTGCATTAATTTAATTAATATAACTACCAAGTTGTTGTACCAACCCCTTTGAGGACAGTGATAGTAAAATTAAAATAAATAAATATATAGAATTTGTTGATAAAAAAATATGCCAAGCTCAAGGGTATAATTTGTTGATCCCTATTCAATAAGGAAACACTTGAGGTTATTTTTGTATAATTTTCGGAAATTTGGCATATTGATTGAATTTTTTTAGTTGACTGAAGTGTAACTTAATTACAACATCAACTTGGAATTCTTCGTCATTCAGGTTCGAATTTCTCTACTGATCTCACTTTGAAGATGGTGATGTTAAGAAAGAAGATGTTGCAGATCCTACTGGCAGGAGTGGTTCCTTTCCAAACGTGAGCTTCTTTCCCCCAATTATTTTCAATTGATTTTGTTATTTTTAAGGTTCTTTGCGTTTGGTAGATGAAAACATGTTTATGTCTGTCTTAATTAAATTAGTGTAGTATGAATGACTATTGTTAGTGTAATTTTATTGTCTTTAGTAGTTCAGTGATGTGTTTGGTTGGGTATAGGAATAGGAAATTGCAATTTAACGTCACAGAAAGTGTTGAATACTGCTGGATGGACTATGAATTAGGTAACGCCACATAATTTACGGATTGATTATTGATTTTGATATTTGGTTTATTTCCAATTAATTGAATTTATTTCCATTTTTGTTGAGAAATTGATGATTTGTTCTTTTTGTTTTTGTTATAGATGCAGCAATATAACTCAGATGTAATACTACTAAGTGCAGTTGGACAGGTATTTAAGTGCAATTAATTATATTGTTTAATTTCGTTGTTACTGTTATTTATGATTTAAGTTGAGCCTGCATCAGAAACTGATTTGAGTTCAGCCTGCATCAGAAACTGATTTGAGTTCAGCCTGCATTAGAAACTGATTTTAGTGAAAGTTTTTTGATTTTTTGATTTTTTTTTACTAAAATAGGAAGCAAGAGAGGGTGTGAAAGAGCCTAGACCAGAAGTTTATAAAGATCAGAATTACTATGGAGGTAATTTTAATCAGAAACAGGGTGGGGATTAGATGGTGCAAGGTTCGAGGACGAGTGACGGCAAGGTGGAGTCTGGATCAGAAAGAAGGGGTTAGTATTATCGACTGTATATTTCTTTGTGATTTGATGATTTTTGATTTGATGATTAGATGATGATTATGATGATGATGGGAGAATTGTTAATGGTGTTACTGGACATATGACAGCTCTACGGAAATGAAGGAGACTATAACGGGAAGGGAAATTATGGAGTCTTATAAAACTAGGGAAATTATTTTTTTCTAATGTATTTATTTAACTTTGAGCTTCGTACATCGCGTGCATCTCTATTAATTTTAGAACATTTATTGTTTATGCAGTCGCTCTAGACCCGAAGCTCGGGGTAGTCCTGAATTTGTTAAAGATGAAAACCCTGCTAATGGAAGATACCACTGGTTTGTGTTCATATCCAACCTGACTATCTTCATCTCTCTACCATTTTGGGACTGAAACCTATACTGTCGATGCAGTCGCTTTAGACTTGAGGTCGAGGAACGCCTGATTATCCTAAAGATGAACTTCTAATGGAAGATATCACATGTTCAGTTAATCTCTAAACTGAACACCTCAATTTCTCCTCAGACTCAATTTAAGACTTAATTTATAGATTCTATGTTGTTGAATATTGATGCAGTCGTTCTAGACCTGAAACTCAGGGGAACTCCTGATTATGCTAAAGATGAAGGCCTTGCTAATGGAGGAAGATACCACAGGTTTGTGTTCATTTCCATCCTAATTCCCTTGAGCTTTTCCGACTAATGAGGTACTAGGTATAGATGTGAGTCCCCATGCCCATGTTGTTCTTTTATACAAAATATCTGTTGTGAACTTAAAGAACATTCAGTTCTCTCTTCAACTCAACTGTGTACTTAATTACTCCATTGCATCTTAACTATTATCGCAGTCGATCTCCTCCACCACGAGAGAGGTCGAGATCCTAAGCAAGGAGATGGTCACAAATCGGTCACTTGAAGGGCTGTTTCTGGAGAGGGGACGATATCCTAAGCAAAGAAATGATCTTGAATCAGTATTTGTCAAGTGCAGGTTTTAGAGGAGAGCCATAGTTGCTTAAAAGTACCCTATTTGTGAAAATGCATGTATCAACAAATTTACAATTGAATTTGATATTGTGTTAGTGGTTTGATGTATTTTGATATCCCTTTAGAAGAGGGTTCATAAGTGCTTATGCTGTTGTCGAACCGTGGCTGAACTATTTGTATATAGACATGATTTCAAGTGTGAACATTTTGTAAATTTTGTTAATTTTATGGAGACGTTCTTGAGTCATGGTTGTGAGGTTTATTTTTGTGTATGACAATGAATTGAAGATGAATTGTTGTGATCTCTTGAACAACTGCTTTTAGGTCGTCATGTTGTTCATTAAAGTAAACACATGATTACTCCGTTACACTATTTAGATGTATGATTGTATACTATAACCTTAATTTTTTAAAATATGAACTTTGCGAATATTTTTTTAATCTAATACGAAGTATGTATATTTAGTGGTAGTAATACAATTTTAATTTTTTATATAATCTCGCACGGATCGCGTGCATATAAGACTAGCTGAGGTTAAAAAGTAAATTAACTTTTCGTGTCCCCAAAGAAAAAGACGGTAATACCTTCCCCCTAATTAAACCACTTTGATTCCAAGCCCTAAAATTACCCAGAACACACGTCCGTTCACTCTCAACTCCATCGCCCTTTCTCTCTCAATCCTTTCGAATCTGCTCTTCAATGGCTTCCGCCTACTCAGAAATTCAACACAACGTGACTCAAGCTCGGTCGATTTTTCCTTTCCAGGGTACTCCGGCTGCGAATCCAGAAAGTAGAAGTTTCCAAAACAATAATGGTGAGTATTTTACAATTCCAATCGTAATTTACCCTTTTTCAATTTGATTTCAATTTTCTGATTGATTTATTCAAATAAAAGAGGGATTCAGATGATGGATTCATTTGATTTCAATTTTCTGACTAACTTAATCTTCTCAGAATTGCAAATCTGGAATTGAATCCTGCTGTTGCTCCAATTGAATTTTAGTGCGCTCCAATTAGGGTTCTATAAATTTGGGTGAAATTCCTGGGTTTGATCGATCTTCTTCAATTATCGGGTAAAAGTTCTTCATTTGCTTTTCTGTTTTGTTTAAATTAGATTTCTTTTTCTGGGGATTTTTTTAGTTTTTTTTTGTAATTATTAGGATTTTAATTAGGTGTTTGTAATTTAATTTCATTTTGTGATTATTTTCAAGCAATAATTTGATTTCCTTTTTTAATTAGGTGTTAATAATTTAATTTGGTTTTGTGAATTTTTATCAGGATTTTAGTTAATTTTTAGTTTGCTGAGGTTTCTGCAATTTGTTTTTGAGAAAATGGGAAAGCGTGGAAATAATCAGAAGAAAGCTCCTCGAAATTTGAAGAAAATGAAGCTGAATAATGAAGATGTGAAAAAATTCAATAGTATGGAGGATGAAATTGATGTCTGTAAGTAAGGATGAAGAGGTGAGGTTATTTTTGGTAAATCCACTTTTCGTGTTCTCCTTGGATTACTAAAATACCCTCCACTCTTATACAATAGAGAATATAATGACAACCAAAGAAGCATTTTAATCAATCTTAGCCCCTTAAATAAATTCTTATCATTTTAATCAATCTGTTTATATGTGTTCGATTATATCTAACTTATATGTTTCTTATATTCGCACGCATCGCATTTATATTATATTCTTTACATGTTATTTCAGGTTTATATGTAATAACACAAATTTGTTCTTATATTCGCACGCATCGCGTGCATATAAGACTAGTTTTATTATATTCAATCAAGTTTTCCATGTTTAACTTATATAAAAAAAAAACGTAAAGATCTTTATAAAACGAGATAGTACTAGCAATGTGCTAATTAGCAAGGACCACTACTATTGAGGCTCTTAAATACGTTGTTCGTATAGTACAGAGTGTAACGTATAAGTATTGGTTAATACTAGGAGGTTTTTATTCGACGTCCTAATCCGCTAAAAACGCCCGCGTATTTTGGATGAAAGTTCGAAATTACCCTTTCACCTCTTTCCCTTCACCCCTTCCCTTCACCCTTAATTGACCATGGTCCACCCAAACACCAGCTGCCTATAACCATCCCCCCTTGGCACTGCACCTCCGCCTCCCCTCCCCCCTTGGCACTGCTATCCCCTCCACGGTGCACCACCTCCGCGCTGCACCACCTCCACTGCCGCGAAGACAAGAGGAAGATGCCGACGAAGAGGATATGCGTCGCTGCTGCCGTCCTAGCCACCGCCTGCATCGCTGCTTTAACTGGTTAGTTTTCAATTTTTTATTTTTTGAATAACACGGTGCCGCCCAGATTTGGCGGCCGTGTCCATGGTTGAGCCGCCCAGAATAAGCGGCGGCGACCATGGCTCAGCCGCGCAGGCCCAGCCGCAGATCTTGCGCGGCTGAGCCATGGTCGCCGCCGCTTATTCTGGGCGGCTCAACCATGGATTTGGCCGCTTAATTTGGGTGGCTCCCCTGTTTAAAAAAAAATGTTTGAGATTTAAATTAATTTTAATGAAAATGTTTAGTTTATTAAAAAAAAAATTATTTATAAAAATGTTTGTAAAAATTATTTTTCAATTAATTATATTTCATACATTTTATTTCTAATTTTATTTTAACAGATTTATTTATTTTTTTAACAGATTATTTACAAAAAAAATTTAACAGATTTTTAAAACTATCCCTAAAATGTCATAATTTTTTAAGAATTATAAAATTAAAAAAAATGAAAACACAATTTTAAAGAAATGGTGGGTACCGCCTTTTCTGGGCGGGCCACCATGGTCCGCCGCCGCCAATTCTGGGCGGCAGTGGCGTTTCCCTTGAATAAAAAAAAATCGAACCTCCAACGACGAGGCTGTCCACATGGCCGACGACCACGACGTTGAAGGAACATCGTCGTCCATGCGATGGTGCGTTCAAGGTGGTGGTGTCGGTCTAGCTAGTTGTGCGGAACTGGTGGTGGTGCGTGGTGGTGCTTGATGGTGCACAACAGAGGCGGTGTAGATGATGGTGGTGGAGATGGTGGTGCTTAACAGAGGTGGTGAAGATGATGGTGGTAAAATGTGAAGAGGTGGGGGTATAATTTTTAAGGACGCAAATGTCTTTTTATGTAAAATACGCGGGCGTTTTTAGCAAACGAGGACGTCGAATAGCGATACATTAATACTATAGACCTATCTACGCTGAACTGAAATTCGTGTTTTTGGTACTAGATTTACAAGCAATATGGATTCGATAAAACCAAATGCTGGCTAGTTAATGGATGGAATTATTTTCAACGAATTGTCCTTTTTGTTTTTGAGTTTAGTCAAATTCATGCTTGAAAAATTATGTGGCAAGCTTGTTTCTTCATAAACAATAAAAATGAGGATGAAATAAAACTTTACCTTTAAAAGGTTTGTAAACACTTTTGCTTTGGATTTTCAACAAATGGTGGAAGGTAAGTGATGCCTCCTAAACATGTCGCCATATCTAGAGAAATAATTAAGTGATAATATAATGATATCCACTTGACTCGATTTTATGACACTACAATAGGTAAATAAGGGAACTCTTGGAAATCGAGCGTTTTCTATACTACTCCCTCCGTCTCTTTTTATTTTTTATATTTGATATCATGTACGTGATTTAAAGATTAACTAGCTTTTGAGCCCGTTCATTGAATGGGCGGTTGTATAGTGGTTGTTCAGATGTTTTTAGAAAAATTTAATTCGTGAGTACTTCTGATTTTTGGTAATATATTGAATTAAATAGAGGTGTAATTTGAAGGTCGAAAAAATGTAAAAAGTATATGTTGAATAAATATTGGATGTTAAAGGGGTGGAGTGGAAGAGACTAATGAGAATATTAGACTATTAATAACTTGATGTTGAATAAGGAAAATGAAGTGGAAGAGGCATTAGAAGTTGTAAATCATAGAAACAATAAAGAAAAATTGAAAAAAAAAATGATGGATGAAAGGAGAGATGCCACATGGCTTCTAATAATAAGATGTCAAATGGCTTCTAATAATCTATGGTGTTCCTTTTTATAGACTAGGTATAGATTAATGTGGATTGATATTTCTTCTATTTTTTATTCAAATAATGCGATTCACTTTTTCCAAATTTGACATTGGAAAAATGTGAAAGATATAATGCCCAATGGAACAGTGTAAGAGATTAAATGTCTCATTGAATTAAATTGATTAAATTAATCATTTGGCACAATTTCTGACTGAATATTTAGGGAATTTATGTCATAATGTAAAAGGAAATATTTCAAATGTAAAGATTAAAATGGCCACCAAAAACGAAATACGTAAAGAATAAAAGGGGACGGAGGAAATAGCTACAAACATGCAATCACTAGCACACTTTACTCAAATAAACAATCGATGGATTGTGGTTGTTCGCACTATATACTTATCACTAATCGCACGAACTGTTTAACTATGCTATAAGGAATAGGTCTAGGGAAGAGGGATTCCTCCTACTATAGTCATGGCAAATGAAAGTCTCCTACTCCACTCATATATGAACACAAGACGATTTACTTGCTAATCTAGGGGCTATTGGGCTCTAGCACAAATAATTTTCACCAGATGGTCACGATGTGGTTCAAAAAATCTAGTATCGTGTTTCCCTTTTCCTAACTAATTATAAGCTCCGATCAGTCAACTGAGAAACAAAGGTAAATGGAAATGAGGCTCAACACATACTATAGCCACACTCCCAGGGTCAACACGGAGAATGGACGCTTTCTCGTGTCAAGTTGAGCGTTTTGGTGTAAAATGCTCTGTACTCAATGCATCCCTAACTATCTAGGAAAACAACCATGGTCAATGTATCACACTTTTCCTTGTGTTTGGAATTAGACAACAAACAAGATCAACCTAAATTAAATCCACCTAACATGCTCATAAATCCATCTCAATTCAAGCGATTAAAAAACATCACAACAACTAGCAAAGGATAGCATACACCAAGATTTCTTACAACTATACAAGTAAAGGGAGAGGGAGTTTTCATGTCATAATACTACTAGGAATCCCTATGCCTAAGAGATTACTCACACATAGTAGTACTTAAATAACCAAGAAGATCTAAGCAAAACATGAAAACACGTACGACTTTCTATATTTTGGATAAAGCTAGAAACTCAACCTAAAATATGAACTTGAAGATAAACACTAAGAACATACTATTTTGGGTAAAGAATTTCAACCAACAATCATGAACTAAAAACTCATAAATTATAAAGAAAGCAATAAAGAGATTAAGTAAAGAAAATATACATGACTTGAATTAAAAGTGTAGATCTTGCTCCTAAAGTGCAGAATTTGAAAGAATTAAAACGACAATTAAACTAAGCTAAACTTTTTAAACTAAGAAAGAAAATAAAATGGTGAGAGTGAGAATGTTTGGAACCTAGGATTCTCCAAAATTCATAAAATACACTCCACACATGTTATTTTTAGAGTAACATTCTATTTATACAAGGGGAAATATGTGCACAAGAAGTGGGGGCAGCGGATGCAAGGTACTTCAGCAGGTCTGCACAACCCATGCCAGATGACCGTGCAGCTTCGTGTATGGTGGCATAGCAAATGTTGCACAGTTGCTGCGGCGCCGGCCCGTGTTAATGTCGTACTATCCCTGTAAGTACGCTGCACAACCCATGTAAGATGATGCATGGTATGTGTCAATGCTCTCTAAAGATGGTGTTCGCTCGGTGGTGCAAGCTAGGGATGCACGGGAACAAGTCATGCCCTAAGCTACTCCAATTATCTTCTTCTCTTCTCCTTTGCATAGATGTACTCCTTAGCTCTTGGACTAGACTTGGGGAGAGCTTTCTATTCCAACTCCTTATCCTTCATGTGACTCTTTGACGATGGTGATGAGGGGGAAACGACTCCTCATGATCACGACTCTTCTCTCATTTGGATTAGCGATAAATCCCTATTTCATGTGTCTCATTGTAAGATCGTAAAATCATAGATTTGAATCAGGAGTCTATTTTAGCAGAATCGTAAGATTCTAAGATTCAAATCGCGATTATAACAATCATGTTTCGTGGTATAAAACTTAATAACGTGTAAACTAATATGATAGTTAATTAGAACAAGTCGTACATCATTGATGATGAAGAAGGAAAATAAGCATCAGTACTTCACCTACTATCAATCGCTTTTAAGATAGAATCTTGAAATGAAGGTGAACAGAGTGGCGAATATATATTGTACAGTCTTTAGTCTTTACTACTGGATTCGACTTACTTCTGTCGTTTGTCCTATTAGCAGATTATTATGATTGTGAACTGATTGTCGTCTCATTTTTAGGCATGTACCGTAAAGTTGAATGACATTGGCTTAGACTTTCTTCAATACTCCAAATGGAGATTGGAAGGACAAAATATGAAGGGATAGCGAAAGGAGCGCATCACGGCACCACCCACCTACTTACTATGCGAGCGAGTAATTCAAATAGATCGGCTAATTAAACATTCAAAATTTCAATGAATACATTTTAACAAAATGAAAGTGAAATCCCGTTGTCATGTTCAATTGCACAACGATACTACATTACTACTCTCTGACGTTAAAAGATATTTGATTATGTACATACAGTATATTTTAATCTATGTACATATAATGTGTGTTTTAAATTTTAAAATAATACATAGTAGAGTACCTTAATAAAAATTCTTTTAGTATTTCAAGAAGACACCAAACTATTTTAAAAACTAGATTAGGTCCCGTGCACGCACGGCTATTTGAAAATTATTTTTTTTACCATTTTTAAAAAAAAAATATTTAACTGAAATATTGTCCCTTAAATTTATTATGTAATTAATATAAATCTCAGACGTTTTCATTTTATCATATAATGTAATGTACAATTTTCTCCCTACTACGTGTTATACATTTTATATGTTTAATATGATGATTTGACCAAAATATTTGATATTCTTAATATGCTAATTTGACCAAAATATTGAGTAAGAATATTTTATAGTATTGATATGACGACTTGTCTAAAATATTACAAAAAATGTTTATTAATGTCATATTCCATAATTCTATATTTCCATTATAAACATTTATACAAAAGAAGAGAAAGGAATAAAAAGCAAAGTAGATATGTTTTTTCAGGAAAGGGTTTTTGGTGGAAAAATTTTGCACTAGGAAGTGACATGTGTCATTCCTGGTGTCTGTTTTAGTATAACGTAATAGATTGACATGCAAATTATATATATATGTAATACGTAATACTACTTCCGTTTCAAAGTAGTTGCACCATTTTGATTTTCACGTTTGTCAGTGCATAACTTTAACAACCAACACTTATAATTATGTACTTCTGTAGACACCTAATTTGTGTCTCCCCGAGTCCAATGACGATACCGGCAATAGATTTGGGTGGTTAATTTCTAAGTGCAAGCTACTAGTTGCAAAGGACATAATTCAATTTAATTCTGAACTTTCGTTCAAAATTCAAGTATAAATCCCAAAGAAAGCACAATTCCAATCCAAACACATTCTAATTCCAAAAATCCAACTCCAATTCATAATTCAAAAACATATATATTCAATCCCCAAGTTCAATTTCTATTCCGAACTTCCAATTCAAAGATATAAACCTTGAGTCCAAATCCTAAGCTCGGACACCAATTCAAGTTTAAACACATTTTCAAAATACAATTTAAGATCCATGTTCAATCTCAAGAAGCGGATGTCACCATTATTCTTTGTGGCACGTTTCCACTCAAAATCATATAAGACAAGTCAAATTCGGGGACGGCCCCAAAACTGAGCATTTCGGGCGCCGACCCGTAAAACCAGCGAAATCGATACAAATCACCAATCCCAAGAAACTTCCCAATTAAGAAACTCCTCAAAAGTATCTCTTGCAAATACATAAAAATCCATGTCTTAACCTCTAAGGGAAAGGACGGAAGGTACAAAGAGCATCTTTGCAAACCGCCAAAACGCGCAAAAAGACAAAAACAGTTGTCATGTATCAGCTGTACCTGCGAGCGGGGCTGAAAAACCCTATTCCCAGCATGTTTTCCTATAAATACCCCTCTTTCCACGAAGAAATTGAGGCAGAATCACCTAATTTCGAGCAGCAAAGCTCTGCCTATTTCGAAACTCTCCAATATTCAATCTTCAAATCCTTCAATATTCAAGCTTCAAATCTTTCAGAATTCAACCTAAAATCTCTATAAAATACTTTCATACAAACATTCTTCAAATACAAGTTCAATGTTCTAATGTCCTAAGAAATTTGGGAGTCCAAGCTTGAAAATCAATAAACACCTAAATCTAGGTACAATTCCGAGGACTCTGCAAATCTATTTTTCTACCTTTCTTATTTCAAGTTTATTAATCAATGATGTTCATGTGATGTTAATACTCACTTGAACCAGGAAATGCTTCAAAGGAGTAATCTTTGAGGGGTTTTCATACTTGAAACCCCCGTCAAATGATCTTCCAAACTCCCTTTACAAGTTTCAAGTTTCAATCTTTATGATTTGTTTTCAAAAAAACATGATTAGTAAGTTGAGACTTTCATTCTTGAAAGTGTTCCTTACAACGTACAATCATCATTCAAATCTTCAAAAAGCTTTAACTTTATGCAAGTTCAAGTATGTTTTGAAAATTGCAAACCCTTTTCCAAACTTGAACATCCATATTTCTATGTTCAATATACAATTTCTACGACTTTATATATTCAATGATGTTTAAGTGAAAATAATTTCCTTTAAACTAGAATCAATTTCAAGTAAATGAGCTTATTAAAGGTAAAGTCTTTTACATAGAAGTCTTAATATTTAAGAACGTAGTCTCCTAATTTTAAATTCAATCTTCAATATTCAAGTTTCATATCTATGCTTTATTTCAATGTTTATATACAAAATCGATGATACTTTTTAATGAGCAACTCATTTTAAAGTGAGATTATTGACACGGTTGGATTTGTGGGGAGCAAAATCACTTTTGAGCAAGTGTTCCTCAATCGGATTTTAAATATTCAATTATGTAATTTATATCATACAAGTTCAATTCTCTATTGCTTATCTTATTTCTCATTTTAATTCCCCACTTTTAAATATTGCACCTTTCAATTCCGTACTTATTATTCATGCTATTTTACTCGCCTACTCCTTCTAGGCGATGTGGTTTACACCTAGTCCTTTTTCTAGGTGGTGATGCATAATCTTTACTAATTCCGCACTTTATTTTCTATTGTGATGATGCTTTATTTGTTATTGCTTTCATCACCCAACATGCTAAATAAAAAATCTACAAGTTCTAATCACGCTTAACAAAGATAATTTTTGGAACTGGATTAGGCTCCCCAAATTTGACTTAAAACAAAGTGATCACCATACAAAATTAGCAATTTCAATGTCCTAAATATGCATGCTCACCCACCTAAACGTAGTGTCATGATAGGATTATGTCCGAAAATGATCCTTGTCTTGTATGAACCATCTTGCAAAATCTACTTAAATAAGTGTCTCGTTCCCTTACCCGAGTTTCAATCGGTTTCAAGTCCTAACCTTATCCCGAGTCAAATTGGTCTTTCTAAACCGAACACGAAAACTTGTTTGGTGGCGACCAACCCCGATCCTAAGGATAGGCGGGAGTGCAGCCGCCTAGGGCCCAGGGCGAAAAAGGGAAAAAAATGAAAATATGTGCATTGTATTAATATTAAAAAAAAAACGCGATGAGCATTTGTAATTTACCTTTGACTCAGTGGTGAGGCTATTTATATTCCCCGGATTAGGCGCAAGTTCGATTCTTGTTTTCCGCGATAAAATTCACAACGTATTTGTTTTGTTGTTGACAACTTCCCACCTATTTTGTGTTCATTCAATTCTTTTTTTATCTTTTTCTTTTTTTCACATTTTAGCTTATGCCATTTTTTAAACTTTTCTCAGGAACAAAATAATATTGTATATATGTAATTTTTCAAATTTCTCATTCATAATTCATAATACGGAGTATTGTAATTTTTTAAATTATATATTAAAACTCCTTTTTTGTTATTACTGCTCTTTAGACAAATAAATCTATATCCAGCTTATGTATGCAGTGATTCACAACTAGTTTAGCTTTTAGTCCTGTAATTCATGTAAACAATTGTAGAGGAAATTATTTGTGTGATATATGGACTATGAGCCTATGTTAGATAGTTTAGAAAAATCAAAATTTTAAGCTTTGATGAAGACAAAAGTAAAGAACTACAAAATAAATTTATACACGGAGTATATTTTTGGATAAAATAATAAACCAATTTATGCATATTGACTAACTAGTAATCTAGCAATTACCTATTTTACTAATAGTCGCAAGTGCTTAATACAAGCCGGTGAAATTGTAGAAGGATATAAAATAATTTTTTATTGGTTTGAATTTGAATATGTGGTGGATTGGACGAATTTTTTGATTTTCCAATAGTGAAACGTTGTATTTAAGTGATATATCAGACATATCATTTCGAAGGGGCCCTAATCCTTTGTTTCCCTTAGGGCCCCAAAATGTCAAGAACAGAGCTGGTGGCGACTCCGTCGAAACCCAATGTTGAAAATCGTAGAGGTTAGTCTCCATCTTATTTCCTTTAATTTGGGTTTCCTATTTTCTAAATGCTAAATTCATTATTCAATCATTAGATCCATCCTTGGAATTCGACTCCCCTTTCGGGGTGGGATTGAAAAAATCAAGTCAAAATCAAGTGTTGGATTTCTTGATTTTTGTCGACCAAGTTTGTGTTCTTGGCATGTCCTAATTGGGACATGTCAAGGTCCCAAAACTTGCATTTACAAAATCCGAAATACAAGTATTCGAAATACGAACAAAACGAATCCAAAACACTCAAAAAGCCCCTACAACTACTATTAATTAACCCGTAAAAAAAAAGTACTATAAATAATAATATTAAAAAAAATTGATGTGTTTAAAACATACATTGAGACAAACCCAATAACATTTTCCATAATAACATGCATTTGTTATTATTTATTAGTAGAAAATTATCATCAAAGTAATCTAAAAATAGTGCAACTATTCATAATGGGAAACTATTTAGAAACAGAGGTAATAATAAAAATAGGTTGCGTAATCAACTTTTTAACGCTACACATTACGAATTTTCATAGTGATATACTCCTCAAACTTTTAGCATCAACCATAAAAATCTAACATGCCCTTATTTTTATGCACTCTTAATAATGTACAGCAATAATTTTCAATATTACGATAGTCATAAATGATTTTTAAACTATAAAGGACGCTATACATTTAGCCCTTGTTTTTTTGACTTAATTTCAGTTTCATTCACTTTAGTTCAGTTTAGTTTAAAAGAACGGCCTTATGTTTATTTTCGTCTTTAATAATCTTATTTTACTATTTTATTTATTATTATAATATTAAAATTAATATTATTAATTATACTATAGTGTTCTTTATTTATTTATTTATTATTACTCATATTTTATTTATTATTTATTACTACATGTGTTTCTTAAAGTTCTTTACGCTTATTATTTGCACGGACTCTAATGCAATATTTAATCATTAATATATCCATTTCATATGTGAAAAAAATATTAAAAGTTGATTTTATGAAAATACATATCGAGACCAACCTAACAAGATCTTACGTGATAATATTTTGATGTACTACCTCCATTCCTGAAAGTTCTTTACGCTTTTCGTTTTATTCCGTTCTTAAAACTTCTTTACACACTTTATTCCATTTTTAGCATATACATTATACAGTATTAGTTTATAGGAATGCATAACATAACACAATTTACTTTTAGCTCAAACAACTATCTAATATTTCACGCTTCTTGATTAAAGTAGTAACTACTAGACCTGTCAAAAATCGACCTGACCCGAAAATCGATCCGAACCCGATCCAAAAATACTTGGTCTTTGAACAAGATTTTGTGAACCGTAACCCGATTTTATCCGAACCCGAGCAACCCAAAAAGTAATGGGTCAAAATCCGACCGAACCCGTTTTGGACCTGACCGATTGAAAACCATTATATTTATAGTAATAAATGAGATTATGAGAAAATTTAAACATAATAAACATGTTGCTTTTACTATTGTTTTGTGTAATATGATTTTAATTTGAATTATACGCCATTTTATGGTTGAATTTGACTAAATATAAACTTGTGTAGGAAAATTTGTTAATTTGTACCCATATTTTGCATATTTATCACCTATATTAATCAAAATATAATGTGCGTTTTAAAATTTCTCAACCCGTTGGGTCGACCCGAACCCGAAAGTTTTGGGTCTTGAACAAGAATTTGTAAACCCGAACACGAAAGTGATCGACCCGAATCAACCCGAAAATAATTTTTTACAACCCGACCCGACCGACCCGTTTGACAGGTCTAGTTACTACTAAGAATTGACAAAACTGAGCCTGACCCGAAATACCGACCCGATTGATCCAATTTGTAACCCGACATTGATCCGTAACGACGACCCGAAATTAACCCAAAAAATCAAATAGACCCTAAACTGAAACCGACACAACTGAAACCGACACAAAAGTGTTTTGACCTAAAATGACCCCATTTCCGAATAAACCGAACCGAAGTACCTGAATCGTTCTTCACCCAAAACCTAATTAACCCGAATCGAAAATAACTTGTAAAATTTAACTCAACTCGAACCGGTCCGAATCGAAAATCTGTAATCAATCGGAACCGAAGAGTAACTCGAATTTACACATTAGTTTTAAATAAATAAAAAATTTAGCTTTTCATATTATTATTATTTAATTTACTATTGTTATTATTTTCTTTTTATTAATTTATACTCTTTTGTGTTATAGAAAAAGTTTTGATATTATTATCATAGTGACCACCAAATGTAAAGAGAACTAAATAACCTAATTAAAACTTGAAAGTTTTGATTCAACTCGAAAAACTCCATTTAACCCGAAAACCTGATATTACCTGAAATACCTAGGGATGTCATTGGGGCGGGACGGATGCGGATGTACATCCCTCCATCCCTATCCTCATCTAAAATTTCCATCCCCATCACCCTTGGAGGGTACAAAATTCATCCCCATCCCCGCCCCAACGGGTAGAAACTAAAATTCATCCCCGCCCCACCACCCATTTGGGTATCTATCTCTATCTCATCCCCGCCACATATCCGTGCCAACACCCACCTAGTTTTTCTTATTTATCAAATATTATAGAAAACGTAACTTCCTAAACAAACTATATTGAAAGTCTCGCCTTAATTAATATTATCACATACTACAAACATATCCAAACACATAAAAAAATATCGGCCTAGGGTTGGATCATAGCTCTGTTCAACTTTTTATCTTCTTCAAAATTTTCAATTCACGTAGAAAATGATACTTGGGTAGGGTTGGATCCAACACAAAATCCACACCCGTCCCATCACCCATGACGGGTATGATTTTTATATCCATCCCCGCCCCACCCGCCAAACGCCCAAACCACCCCCATCCCTGCCTACTTGGGGCGGATGCGGGGCGGGTCTCCTACAAACCCCGTCCCACCGACATCCTTAGAAAAACCCAATTCAATATGAATCGATTTGATACAAACCGATCCGATATTGACCTGAAATCCTGACCCGAATAAGACCCGGCCCAATTAGAAAAAAAACCCGAAGTAACACGAAATCCGAATAGAACCGGCTCATATCCAAAACCGACTCGAAAGAAAAAGAACCCAAAATGACCCTAACCGTATAAACCCGATCCAAAAATCCAAACTACCCGGTCTAGTTACTAGGACGTATATAATTAACATAAACACTAGTTAATCAGAGTAATTAAGGGAGTGTTTGGTTGGGATTTTTGGAATGAGATGGAATGGAGTTAGAATCCATTCCATCCATATTATTGTTTGTATGAGACATTTTGGCATGGAATTTCATACCTAGGGGTTTCTAACTCCATTCCATCCCCCTAGAATCTCATACCCACCTTAATCCCTAAGATTCATAATCCATTCCACCTAAGATACAAACCTAACTCAAAAAAAAAAAAAAAAAAAAAAAAAAATCCACCAACACAACAGGTTGGCGGCACATCACCACTTTGGATCTAATTAACCACTGTCACCGGCCAGACTTTCCTCTTTCTCCGGCGACTTGGGTGATGACTGTGATTTTAGATCGATGGAATTTATCCTCCATATTAATGTCGGCAATTGAGTATTCAAAAACTCAATTTGTAAATTAAAACTCTAAGATACAAAGAGAAAATGCAAATGATGAAGGTGTATTGGTCAATTTTGTTCATAAAAAATGTTGGCGATGATGGGGATATGAATGAGGATTGAGGACAGAGACGAAGAACTGACATGGTTGGAGATTTGGAGGTGCAAAAACATAAGCATTATATTTTATTAATTTTGATGTATAATGTACAAATCCGTGTAACATAATTCGTTACATAATTCGCTTTTTTAATTCGCGATCCGCCCAAAATGGGACAAAAATAGGCGAAAAATCAACCATAATTCGCTCTCTTCGGATCGCAATTCGCAGGGGATTAGAGAATGATGTAACACCGGTACAAATTAAATTTTTTATGTGGATGTTTAGTATTCCACTCCAAAAATAAACCAAAAATTATGAATAGGATATAGAATCCATTCCAAAAGCAAACCAAACAACTTCAAACTGGTATGAGAATTTGAACCCATACCCCCTATGATATGAGATTCCATACCATTTCATTCCAATTAAGTGAACCAAACGACCCCTAAGTAACAAGTGCATGTGACGCCATTAAAGGTCCAACGAAAAGGTTTTGTATTGTGGATGAGGTTTTGGTAGAAAATTCCAATAATATACTCGTAGAGTCGTAGTAGTATGATAGTCATATTCCATTTTAATGCTCACCAAACAATATTTGACTCTTAACTTGTGTAATTGCAAGGTTTTTAACGTGTGAATGCTTCAAAAAAAGTCCTATATTCGAAATATATACTCCTCAAATTAAAGACCTCAGCTCAATCCTCATATGATTGCCGACTTTACAGAAAAGTTAACAATAATTTATTTATTTATTGTGCGCCTTATACTCTAAAGTAATAACAAAGAATTATCAAGGAATTATTGAATGATACTGATTCTAGAGATTTGCTAGAGTACAAATAATTGCCACTTAATAAGTGAAGTGGGAGAAACTTTATGTTCAACTTTAGAAATAAAATAACGTGGTGTTATTTGGATTGGTACTAATATAAAACTTAAATTACCAATTATTGATTGTCTTTGTTGTAAAGATGGTCGTAGGTGGTGTTGAACCCATGTATTATGGGCGTCAATGGTATGTTGGATGTCAAGTCCACTTTTTTATGTGGTGTGGCAACAATTTCTAAATGGTGGCTCGTTATGTCAGGTCGTTTCGCACCTTCGTGTCTAAGTCTAATTTCACTTTATTTAACGTGTTTTATTGTGTCGGGTCCTACTTTTTCCAAAAAAAATTATATTGTGGCCCTATCCCAACCCAATCCATGATTATCTGCTAGGTTCCTGTCGTGCTTTTTTTGTGTTGGGTTGTATCGTGGCACGAATTTGCTGGGTTGGGCCATCTCGTTCCTTGGGCCGACACGGTCCATTGTCATCCTTACTTCTTCGTAACAGAATGACTTCCCGAGTCATGACGACAAGGTCATGAATCAAATCTCTTTCGTGGGTTTTGTTCGCGTATATTTTGTACTCCTGTTTATTTACTTGTACTTTTGCTTACTTTTACGCATGTCGATGTACAATTTTAATCATTAATATCTTTAGCTAGATTTTAACCCGTGCGATGCACGTATTCTACTAAATTGTTAAGTTAAAATAAAAATTATATATATACCAATTGCTATATTTATATATTAGATTAATTAGATTAGTTTTTGATTTTAGATTGAATTTCACTTTAGATTTTTTTTTTAATTATTAGAATGTTTGATTTATGATGAAATTGTATATGCGTAATATTAATAATAAATTAATAAAAATATCTATGTGGCGCCTAATTATTTATCTATGTGACACTCGATTTTTTTAATTCAAAAATAATTTCGAAATCTTATTTTTAATTGGCCAAAACCATTAGATTTCCTACGTAGCGCTCTAATATTGGATTAATGTTTGATTTTGGATTGAATTTTATTTTAGATTAGTGTTTGGTTTTGGATGAATTTTACTTTAGATTTATTTTTTAATTATTAGAGTGTTTGATTTTGGATGAAGTTGTATATATATTAATAATTAATTAATTAAAATATCTACGCACTTGGCACCTAATTAATTATCTACGTGGCAGTCGGTTTTTTTAATTCAAAAATAAATTAGAAATCTTATTTTCCATTGGCCGAAACCATAAGATTTCCTATGTGGGGCTCTATTAATTCGGCAAATATGCCTCCTTTATATATGTACTAGAATTAAGAACGGTTCAATAACAACGAGAATGCATGGTTTGTTACTTTTTATAAAGTAAAAGTATATGTATACCTCATCGCATACATCATGTCGGTAATTAGATAGCATGTCGTAGAATATTTCACTTAAAAGACAGGATTTGAGTCCGTCAATGAGATTGTTTTTTTTTTTGTGGTAATGTTAATGCATTATATAGAGCATGGTAGTTGACTTCTATTAAAATTTATCTCATATTATCTTACTAAGTATTTATTTATATATTTAGACTCCTAACAAAATTTATCTCTTATTATCTTTTTACGTACCAGTAGTTGACTCCTTTTAAAATTACTTAGTATTTATTTATCTATTAATCTCTCCTTTATCTATTTGGACTCCTAGAAAAATTATCTCTTATTATCTTTTTACCAGTAGTTGACTCCTATTAAATTTACTACTCCCTCCGTATTTATTTAAGAGATACACTTGGTCGGGCACGAGTATTAAGAAAAAAAATTGAATGAAATAAAGTAATAAAACATGTGAGGTTGAGTAGATATTTTAATAAGAAAAACAAGTGGGGACCATGTCATTTTAGGGAGTGGGGGTTGAGGTGGGGTGTAGGTATATTATTTAATTAGATGGTGGGGTTGATAGGTTACTAAAAATGGCAAGTGTATCTCTTAAATAAATACGGCCGGAAAAGGCAAGTGTATCTCTTAAATAAATACAGAGGGAGTAAGTGTTTATTTATCTTTTACCGGATTTTTATTTATCTATTTTTGTTTTAATAAATCTGAAACAAATATTAGTTATATATATTTGATGACATGGAAATCCTACGTGGCGCTCTAAAATCTCTCCAAAAATTTCCCCTTATATATATGGGAGGGATCCGGTAAGAACACCTCCTTATGTAAGAACACTTCTTACGGTAAAAACACTTTTACACTCTCCATGTTCTAAATTTGTTCAACCATGTTCAAAATTTATTCAAAAATGTTCTAAATTTATTCACCCATGTTCTAAATTTGTTCAACCATGTTCTAAATTTGTTTAACCATGTTCTAAATTTGTTCAACCATGTTCTAAATTTTCAAGCTCATGTTCTAAATTTATTCAACCATGTTCTAAATTTATTCAACTATGTTCTAAAATTGTTCAACCATGTTCTAAACTTATTCAAGCATGTTCTAAATTTATTCAACGATGTTCTAAATTTGTTCAACCATGTTCTAAATTTATCAAGCATGTTCTAAATTAGTTCAACCATGTTCTAAATTTGTTCTACGATGTTCTAGATTTATTCAACAATGTTCTAAAATTTCAAGCTCATGTTCTAAGTTTATTCAACCATGTTCTAAATTTATTCAACGATGTCCTAAATTTGTTCAAGCATGTTTTAATTTTATTCAACCATGTTCTAAATTTTTAAGCTCATGTTCTAAATTAATTCAAACATGTTCTATAATTATTCAACCATGTTCTAAATTTTCAAGCTCATGTCTAAATTTATTCAAGCATGTTCTAAATTTATTCAAGCTTTCTAAATTTATCCAAGCATGTTCTAACTTTATTCAACCGTGTTTCAAAAAGTATTCAAGCATGTTCTAAATTAATACAAGCATGTTATAAAATTATTCAAGCATGTTCAAAATTTATCCAAGCATGTTCTAACTTTATTCAACCGTGTTTCAAAATTTATTAAAGCATGTTCTAAATTTTTTCAAGTTTTCTAAATTTATCCAAGCATATTCTAACTTGATTCAACCGTGTTTCAAAATTTATTCAAGCATGTTCTAAATTTATTCATGCATGTTCTAAATTTATTCAAGCATTATTCAACAGTGTTCAAACTTCATTCAAGATACACTGAAATATTTTTACAGGAAAATTTGTTGAGCTGAGAATAACATCATAAAATTTATGGCATGATGATTAACCATTCAATAAAAAACATGATCGACCAGCAATACGAGGCAAATTCGACTAATTTTGAACAAAAATATAACAACTATAAGTTTCTGTATTGGTATTGAAAAATTCAGATAATATTGCATCCGTAATTCAAATTGACAAGTAATATCAAAATCTAGGAACTATCTTACGACAACTTCACCCTGCAAGGAATTAACGATGTGATATGTTACATACGGTTCAGCCGCTGCCAGCCACCGCTGCTAGGGTTCGCTGCCAACCTTCGCTGCTAGGATTCGCAGCCAGCCTCTGCTGCTAGGATTCTCTGCTCGCTCAGCACCACCACAAATCGGCGAATCACGAGAAATCACCAACACTGATTCACGAATCTGATTCGCGGCCACCAACAACACCAGCGAATCACCAACACTTTCGCAATTTTGTTCAATTTTCGTTCGATTTTGTTCGAAAAACAAATCGCAAATGCCGATTAAGAATGTGCGATTGAGATTTGAGAATCAATCAATTGATGAATTGGACGGAGAAGGAAGGTGTTCTTACCGGATAATGCCGATTGAGATTTCGAATTGATGCGAACGGCGATTTCGAATTAATGCAAGCGGCGACCTGTGAGCTAAGAGAGGCGACCGCCGGATATTGGCGGTGGAGAGAGAAATCTGAAAAATGAATCAAAAAGGAGAGAGGGAGGAATTGAAGAGAGAGTGTGTTGGAATTAATGAAAAAAAATTCCGTGAAATAATAATTAAATTGTGGTTAATAATTACGAAAATACCATTACCACATAGTGTTCTTACCGTAAGGAAGTGTTCTCACCGTAAGAAGTGTTCTTACGGGAGCCTCTCTCTCTCTCTCTCTCTCTCTCTCTCTCTATATATATATATATATATATATATATATATATATATATATATATATATATATATATATATATATATATATATATATATATATATATATATATAAAGAGATCACATGGCTATGTTTTATCTTTCATATAAATCATCAATAATAATCACAGTATAATGAATAGTGTAAATTAAAAGTCCAAACGTTACAAGTATTAAAAAGTACTCGTATTAGATACTTCGTATGAGTTTGAATAAGGTAAATTTCGTGCCAAATCACTTTTTTGGCACCATGCTAAAAAGTCGTTTGCGTTGTAGTTTTAGCTAAAGTGCTACTCAAATGACATTTTTGAAAAATGTTGAAAAGTCATTTGCGTCGTGCTTAAAGAGCGACGCAAATGACTTTTGGGTATTTAAAAGAATGAGCTGTTGATTTTATTTAATCTAAAATACGCAGTTTTCAATACTATAAAAACAAAAACTGCACAAATAATGACTGTCAATTTAAACAAAAATTCCAGAATGAAAAAAGTTACAAAAATTACCAAGAGAACAAAAGTATGGCACGAAAAGATATACCGGAGCACCAATTTCTAGACCTTACGGTTACAATACTCAATATGGAAAATTCATGCAAAGACCCATCCCACAAAAGAAAGTGTTAGTGGAAGCTAAGTCTATTAAAATATTTCAAGCAAACAAAATAATAGCCTAAATCTTCTGTCAGTATAATTTAATTTAAGATTACAATTTAATTTAAGATTACAATTAATTTAGGATTACAATTTAATTTAAGATTACAATTAATTTAAGATTACAGGCTCATAGATGGTGACAAGGTGGGAAGTAGTTTGCCTCTTCTTATGAAGCTTTGAGAGCAGCTAGACATTAAACACGAAGCAACTTCAAATCTGTTTGTGGCAAGGAAAATAAATAGTATTTGTTTCAGTATATCAACCAAGGTACTAATCAAATAACCAATGACTTTAGTGGGATTTAAGTAAAACTGTTAATGGATTATCAAGTTCTTTTGGGAAACTTACTTCCTGCCAAGTTCTTATGCAGCTTTCTCTGTTGAGCATAAACTTAAAAATACATTGTTGTAAGGCCTGCAGAAATTTGACTAATGTTTCCTAGAAGACAAAAATGAAATCAAATGCCTTAACCATTTCAAGCACTGAAAGCACCATTACCCGTCCCCAAATTAATGGCATCGCAACCTAAAGAATGGATGAAACATGATCTTTAGGGACTAATTCAGAAATGTCTCACTTAAATTAAAACATATTTCACATTATATAGACTGAGGAATGAATTAAGTGACCTATATTCTTTGCAATAAACAACTTCCTCAAAGCAGCAAGCAACAATGATCTGAAAGACATCTACAAATTTTTAATACACTATGACTGTAACACCTTAACCACTACAACAACACTGTTAAATAGAGCATCTAATCCACCTTTACAAAGGAAATAACAACAACTGAAAAGAACAATCTATCTTGATTTCAAGTAGGTTGTGAATTAAACTTCTAATAATTATACAACATGTTATATACTTGTTCACATTAAAACTAATCCTAGAACTACATCAGTAATTCCTAAACATGGAGTTTACTTTTACATGAAATTAAAACAATGAAATCGTTAGGAGGCACGTCGTTTCGAATGTGCACTACAAATATGGTTTACAGAAAGAAATTTTTTGGTGCTTTTATACACCATAAAGATACATACAAAGGGACAGGGCAGGGAAGGTGGGTGTATTGTTGTGTTTTTTGGTAAGGACACGTTGAAATACAGTCATATACTATGTTAGTCAGACTAGGATACCGGGAACGTACAACAATATACGAAACATTCACTCATGAGCGAGGAAAACAATCAGATGGGAGGGACAACAGTTGTTCACCGACAACATAATCAACACCAACATCATCCTCACGATCAGACTGCATGAGGGATTGGAGGACTTCCAATATGGCATCAGACTTACACTTCTAATGAGCTTCTCGATGCTTTTATACAATCTAATACCACCTCGTATTCTTCTTTTCTCAAGGTATTAGATACCCTTTGGTTTGTTTACCTTAACAGTACTAATAAGTAGTTATCTAAGGGGAATTTCATATGAAATAGATCGAAACCTTAGTTATGAAAGCTAGTGTAGTGCTAATTGAACTGATATGAAATGGGTGGGGTACCTGCTGGTGTAGGAGTAGCAATATCTGATATGGTTACAGGACAACAAGAATAAGTGATATTTGCAACCTTAGGATGATGAGTAATAGGAGGCGGAGTTGTGGAATTTTATGCATCAAATTTTGACCATAAAATTCCACAACTCAATATGCAATGATGCAACTCGACAATAGCATGTTAAACGTACTCATCATAGTTTCTAACTTTAAGGGATCACTCTGCACAAGCATGAAATGAAATTAAGACTGTCTGATGCATCACTATATCTTTACACCATTTTCTGCAGCAAAGCTTCTGAAAAAAGAAAGAGAACAATGGTAATGACCAAAGTGGATACAGTTTACAAACAACTGCTTCCTATAGAAGCAACCTACATTCAAAACGGATGTATAAGTTACAATTTCTCTGCAAGACATGACATGACAAATATTGACTTACTTGATGCCGCTGAAATTAAAAAGGATGCATGAACTCAGTTCCACGGATATTACATAATGAGAGCAATTTAAGCTTTAACACAATTGTCGTAAGATATTGAAGCAGACCAAATAGTTGTGAGAAGAATAAAATGGATTATTAATCTATGTGTAACACCCTTCATTTCTAAAATATTAATTAATTATTACTAATTATTTTTAGCGTAAAAAAATGCCAAATTTATTTATTTATTTATTTATTTATTTTACACCTAATATTATTAGTAGTGTGGTTTTATGAACCATCTTTTACATAATAAGTATGTATTTTTGTAAATTGATTTCTGAAAACTAATCTTTAATACTAGTATAACTAAGACGTGAGTAACTAAGTCACAATTCAATCCTCTTTTACAATTCTAAAATCAGAAAATTGGGCAAAGTAACTGAAATTACAATTGTGCCCCTAAGTCAACCAATAAAAGATCAAAGTCAACTCCTCCTTCTTCCCTTCTATGTCGTGTAAGCAGCTCAATGAGAGCATGAAAATACTTCACAAGTGTCACTTAGAAAACAATATTACTCATCATTCCATGCTTACTAAGCAAATTCAAGAGTACCCAGTTTTTCTTTTTACAATTTCCTACTCCATTTTCTTAATTCCCATGGTATTAAAGGAATTCTAAAACCACTAAAATGAATTCATTGCTTACGTTTTTATGCTATTCCAATACCCTATAAATACCCATTGAAGCTGATCATACTCCTCACTCCATCAAGCGTCATTTGAGTCATTTCCCAGCAAATTAAACCAAGTAAAAGTATCCCCTTTAAACCCCACATTCCTCTTTGTTTCTACGCACCACCACCGCAACCACCGTAACACCGCCTCCTCTGCAACCTACTTCCACCACATGAATGACTTGCTCCCACTCTCGATCACCATGTACGACCACTAACCTCCGATATCAAGCTTTAATTATAGCATTCCGTTGTTGAACCCGAAACCCGAACTCGCTCCTCCCATCTCTTCTGGAGTACGAACCACCGCACCACCACCAAACGCTGCTACACGGACCATCGCCGTTCTGCCTCCCTTACTTCTGACCACATGACCTCCACCTTAGAACTACCTTTGTACCGCCTCTCGCAAGTCCTAATTCCTAAACTACCTCCCTCATTTTTCTGTTCGTGGTGGTTAGAAAAGACCAACGTTGGTCTCTGGATTCTCCAACTTGCCAAATTTGGAAACATGTGCACCTAAATCCTAAAAAGTCAACTCTTGTGGGCCTTACTAACTAATAAGACATAATGTGTAAGTGTATTTCATTTTGTTTCATTTATTTTACGTAATGTTTTATCAAAATGAATTTAAACTAGTTGAAATATAATGGTATCTATAATTATTAGTTAACAATTTTACATTCTAAATTACAAGTATAAATGGTATTCGGAGCTCGGAAGAACGGTCCATCAAACGGGAAGTATAAAACTACGGTTGAGGTAACATCTATTGCTAACACCCATAATCCCCTTATGAAATGTGTTTTATGAGATTATGAAATATGTTTATAATGATATGTTTTTATAGGATTGTGGGATATGAAATATGTTTATAAGTGTGTTTTATGAATGATGATATTTAAATGTGTTTGTGAATGATTTTATAAGAATGATGTTTATGAGTTACGAATAAGATACGAAACATGATAAATAAAAGTGTAACCGGTTCTGGCAGTTAGTGGGGTTACTATTTTTAGGTCGTGCACGTACCGCCGTACCGCGGGACACCCAACAAGGGAGAGTGCTCCTTGAGGGTTACCGCAAGCTAAAAAAAAGAGAAACTAATTAGGTACGGGCGTATGTCCAACAAGGGAGAGTGCTGCTTGAGGACTATCGCAAGGTGGGAGACGTCCCGCAAGGCTAACTTGTCAGTTACCAAGTAAAATGAAGATTTTATGAAAGATAATGGAAACTATTAAAGTTTCAAGTTATAAATGAGATTTTATTATGCTTTTATGAAAGTGATTTGCTATATTCTATTCTCCCTGTTTGCAAAGTAAATAAAATTAATTGAAATGAATTTACGTTGTTAGGGTAGTATGTTACTGGGCCTCGGCTCACGATGTTGCTTTTGTTTTAGGCACAAAGAAGATCATGGGATGCCTTAGAGTGAGGATGCAACCATCAAATTCACGATCGTTGTTTAGTAAAGATAACTATGTCTCACTAGTAATAATGGATGTATTAATTAAACTCTAATTTAATTGCAAGAAATGAGTTAGACTTTTATATTAATATTTAATCAATGTTAGGAGTATGTATTATTAAAGTTTATTTAGTAATTTAAGAAGTGTTTTGTCGCCTTGTATTCCCGCGAGGGAGATATGGCATGTGACGCTCCGACTAAATTAGGGTTTCCGCGGCTAATTAAACATAATTAACCTAATTAATGGTGTTTAGAAGTAGGGGCGTTACACTATGTTACAGAAGATGTTCTATTTATTTGATTTAAGGTGCAGAAAATAAGATGTTCATGGATCATATGTCCCTCCTCCATAGGATTCTCAAAACAAAATAAATGAACCAACAAAACATCTTGTTGAACATGAACAAATAACAATCATTAGTCATACTTGTTTTGCGGCAATAGAAAAATCTCTAAACTTTAATTTTCCTAGCAATCATTACAATATTCTTTAAACATTGTGAAAAGGGAATTTTGTCAACTAAGATCAAGAATCAAATGTTTAAAGAATTTACCTCCTTGTATTGTAGTATTAACTTATGATGAATCACTTTGTCTATCATACATATTTTCTAAATATTCAGCCAAGCAAAAGGTACCAAGATGTTGTAAGGTTCACCTCGTTTATGGAGAAGGAAACATTCAAATCTTCCTAAGGCAACTTTGTCAAAAGTATCTTCTTCGGCCTGCAAATTCAATAACCCACAAGTGATTAGACCAACATATATATATGTAAACCATGTTATTCTTGACAATTAGAAATCATTTGTCCATCTTTTTCTTAAAAGCAGCCAAAAAAGCAGCAACAATGTGACTAATCCCAAGAAGAAAAATTACTTTCAATAATACTACGTAATTCATCTATCATTTTTTACCACCACTAAGACACTGGGCATAAAACTAAGAAACAGCTTTAGGCAAAAGATATGCAAGATAGACACTAGATAGTTCACAGGACCGATGATGTCAAAAAATGTATGAGACTAGTTTCATCCACATAAGTCTAGATTAAGGTTCTACTTGTTACAAAAAAATGTCAATTAAACTATACAACTTCAAGCTAATTAACATTTGCAAGCCAAAATTTATAGAACAAACAACAAAAATTCAAAGAGTGAGTATAAGATTGTCTCATAACTTGAAACCCTAACAAACAACAGATATCTGAAATCAAAATCCTAAATTAAAAATTAAAAAACTCGCAAACAAAATACTCAAATTTACAAACTAACCAACACGATCAAACCCTAGAATTCTAATAAAAACAACATAAAGAAGCGCAAAACTAATTAAACATGGAAAATAAGGTAGGAGAATACCTCGGCAGGAAGGTAAAATGGACGGCGGCAGAGTAAACGAGATCTCCAACACCAACACGTTCAACGTATTACTCAGCATCTCAGCGTTTAAAAATCAAACAATAATACCCAACAGAAACTACAAACCAACCTTAATGCTTTGAGATGTAGCCTTCTTCGCCGCGTCGTGACCTAAAGTTTTGCCAGTTCTTGCCATTTCCGCACAACTTGGATTTTCATTTATTAGATTTTTGGAGAAGAGAGAGAAAACGTGTTGGAGCCTTCGAATGGAAGTGTAATCCCCCGTAAATTTATAAAGTTTATTAATATATTTTAACGTATAATTAATTATATTTAAATGAAATTGGTGAATTTTAGTAATAAATAAATAAATAAATATATACATATATATATATATATATATATTTTATTTAAATGCATTTTAAATATTTTAATAATTTATGAAATCAAACATTTTTAGAATCATAATTCGAAAACGATTTGAAACATAGAAACACTTCGGTTTCGGAAAAGTAGTTCTAGTCGGTTTGAATTCAAACACTCACGAAGTGGAAACGGAATCCTAATCCTAGCTCAATTATTAAAGCCCACAAAGTAAATAAACCCCCCTAAACCCCAAACTTTACCCACACAACAAATTCTCTCTCCTCACTCCTCTCAAGTTTCACGTGAAACTCCCTCTCCCTCTTATTTTCTTTTCCTCTCTTCCTCCTCTTTCACGTGAATATCTTCTCCTCTTGCCTTGCTTCCCTTGCACGCCACCACCACTAGCGCTCTCCACCACCGCACGCCACCAGTCTTGCTTTCGCCGATCGCTACTGCCCCGTCGTCCAGCCGCCGGCCAGCCTCCTCCCTTTTCCTCCACGCACAACAACACTCCTTCTCTTCCCTTTCTTCTTTCGCGTGCTACCACCACCAACGCACGCCACCACCAGCGTAGCCACCACCCTGCACCACCAGCGCGTCGTCCAGCCTCCTCGACCGCCCAGTTCCCGCTGCCGCGCCTCATTGCCGCGGGCCAGCACCTCCTTCTCTTTCTTTTTGGTTAATTCTTAAACCCTAAACTAATTAATATTTTAATTATGTTTTATTAAATTAATTCATGTTTTCTTGAGTTAAATTTATTATTTTTATGATTTAATTATGAATTTCAGATTACATGTTTTGCATAATTAAATCATTAATTTTCATATTATACAATTTGATTGAAATAAGGGTTTTAATTATTAAAGCATGAATTTTTAAAGTGTTAATAGTTTTAAAATCATGGTAGGATCATTATAAGTTACTAAAGTTATTGTTTTTATGATTCTAATTTCTAAGCATGTTAATTAGGTTTTGGTGAAGTTTTAAATTATTTCATATTGCTGGAATTCTAAAAAAGGATGTTTATTGGAGTTTATGATGATTTGTGACGGTTAGTATAGTAATAACTATGCTAGGAGGTTAATTAGCTAAGTTTTGATGTTGGGGAATGTTCTAAATATGTTTAGGAGGGGTTTAAAGTAATCTAATGTTGCTGTAAATTCAAGGGGAATTGATATGAATTTATATTGGTTGATTTTAGGTGGAGAATTCTCCGTCGGTGAATTTTGGGTTGTAAAAGTGGCCTCGCAATTTTTTTACACAAGGTAAGTACATACCTATGTGATTGATGGAATTAGTATCATGTATAGGTGAACCTATATGATTACTATTATGTTGGATTTTTCATGATGGACGTTGATTGCAAATATGTTAAGTATGAAATTTATATTATTGAGAATTATATTATGTTTGTATGGAGGGTTGATGCAAGCATGTTGGTTGGGAACTTTATATTATTAATTCACATGGGGGAATTATTATTATTATTATTATTATTATTATTATTATTATTATTATTATTATATATATATATATATATATATATATATATATGTATGTTAGTATGTATTGTGATTGATCATCGTTCCCATTTTAGTATTTCACTACTTTATGATCGAGGACCGTGGGCCTTATTTGGTATGTTGATATTTTATGCCTATCAAAGGTTGTTTGACAATTGGTTAAGGAAATGCTAAACTAAAGTTGAAATTAATCTTGGATTGAATGTTGCGTGATCATTTATTTAATTCACATGGGGGAATTATTATTATTATTATTATTATTATTATTATTATTATTATTATTATTATTATTATTATTATTATTATTATTATTATTATTATTATTATTATTATTATATATGTTCGTATGGATCGTGATTGATCATCGTTCCCATTTTAGTATTTCACTACTTTATGATCGAGGACCGTGGGCCTTAATTTGGTATGTTGATATTTTATGCCTATGAAAGGTAGTTTGACAATTGGTTAAGGAAAGGCTAAACTAAAGTTGGAATTAATCTTGGATTGAATGTTGCGTGATCATTTATTTAATTCTAAGATAAAAGAAGGTTGCGATTATTTGTTGATGTTGTTACTTATGTTGTTGGTGTGTCATAAAAAAGTAATAATTGGTAAATCAAGTAAAGTGAATCCGGATAGTAATAGCTTTAGACTGTCCACGTCTGAAGTGACGGACAATTAGGAGTTGGAGTTCATTAGGGATGGCATGTGGGTACAAATTCGCGGATACCGCACCGCACTAGCCCTAGTTAGGGCGGGGATGGGTACAACTTTGGCGGGTATGCAGGCGGGTGTGGGTATGAAATACATACCCGCCATGGGTAGTGGGTAGGTGGTGGATTTAAGCTCATACCCGTTGTAGACACCTACTCTTGTCCCCATTCCCGCAAGGGAAAGGTTCGATGATGAAAGCATAAAAACTCCACTTGACAACGCATCTCCTATAAAATAAACGAATCTCAATTCCTATTTTCATTTCACCCGAAACCAGCTATTTATGGAAACCTGCTAAAAATAGTAACTGCCGTAAAAAGTAGCTTCTAAAAGTGGCAAAATCATAAAAGATAGAAACCTGTCAGAATTAGGTGTTGCATTCCAACATAAATCCTAAATGAGATAGAAAACTGCGAGAATCCTATTCCTAATATGATTCGGAAATAAGAGTTACGTATTAATTGAAATCCTAACGAGCCTAGAGTTCGTAACGGGCCCAGACGCATTCCGTCACAAAATTAATACGCGCTAAAAGACTCGAATTAATCTCATCAACGCCAAGAGCTGGGCGCCGAAATCTTTGACGCCCAGCCCTGGGCGCTGAAATTACATGGATCTCTATTTTCAACGCCCAGCCCTGGGCGCCGAAATCTTTGACGCCCAGAGCTGGGCGCCGAAATTACCTGGGACGTGTTTTTTCCTAATTCTTTGCGGATTAGAACTCTGCAATTCTATCTTTCCACGAAATCTTCCCTATAAATAGGCCCCTAGTTTCGACGTGAAACAACACACAACAACACATAACATATTCTGAGTATTGACTCTAAACCCCTTAGCCTAAGCCTCTCGCTGCGAAACTGTTCACGCGTTCTGTCGCAATCGATCCATAAATCGAACAGAACGTATCCTGTCCCATAATCGAGATTCGTTAAATAAAAAGGAGAAATAGCAAAGTCAAAGTGGTTAGTTTTCTGAGAACCGTGACGCACCTCTCAAAGGTGCGTCGTAATGTGTCCCTTTTCGATGATTTAACTGCTTTCCTCGCCCTTTTTATGAACTGTTAAACTAACCTAATATGATTGTTCTATCACGCCTAACAAATATAATATTTTTGGGAAATCGGATTATCATGCTAGGTCCCTTAATGCTATTTAAATCAGATAATCACGATCGAATTAGTATTATATGTTGCATGTTGCTAAAATCAATTCAGATTAGTTTAATAGTTAACGCATGTCCCTTCAATTATTTATGCTGAGCTAGTAAGGATATCCTGCCTCTGGAGTTATCGACGAGCGAATTACTCCTCTCGGTAGTTACAGTCCCCCGAACCCTGAATCTCTACCTTGCGGGTGTATATTGAGAGATCCCCACACCAGGGATCACAAGGGAACCTACGGCCGTCGTGGTCAAACATAATTGCACTCCCTTTATGTCACGATAACCGGGTTTTGTCAGTTTTTCTCATTGTCGTTAAAAACTGAATGGCGACTCCTATATTACTAGTCAATTGGGTGTATACTCACAGGAAATCCAATTACACTTGATTGAATAAAAGAATCGTCACACCCACGAGGGACAAGGTCACGCATTAGCCTCGCGCTTTTTCGACCCCCTCACAGTGGCGACTCCACTGGGGATAGTGAAGGAAATACTCGTGCTTGTAGGTAATCAAAATAGCCGAAGGGTGAAACGATCCTACCCCGCGTTTATTTCCCCATCAAGTTGGGACGACCTGAAAATCAGCATATTAATGTGAACGGGCAGAACATCATAACGAATCTCGGCTCCCTCGGAAGTTGGGACTAAGGATACCTTTCTTCGCCAATAGGGGGGTGCATACGCTGCGCATGTTTCCCACTCGGTACTTGTGCAGGTAGTACACCTATCCCGAACCCAATCGCTCGCTCATTAGGTCCCTCTCGCCTGCATGCCCCCTTGGCTTGCACTTGCGGGTTGGCCTCTTGAGCGAAATTCGTCTGTTGAAGACACTACCTCGACCGGGGCATGTGTTGGATCTACGATAGAAGCGGTACCAAGCCAGGCGCAAATAAACTACCCATAGAAGCCTATCATAAACTACGTGGCATATTTAATTTTCAAATCCATGTTTGTAATGTAGTTATGTGTAGCGAAATATGTGATTGTGCGTGAAAAATTATCCTAGAAAACCAATGACCTTAAAAATTGCCCAAACATTCATAGACTAATTTGCCAAAGAGTTATACCAAAACACGTGTTCCGCAAACCCGAATGATCGCCACAAAATAAGCGACGCTCGGGATGGCCTGTAACGAATCCCACAAACGATATTACGCGTAAAGGACGTTATTAGGCAAGCACGCAAATCGAAGTCGCATAAACAAAAAACAGAAAACGAGAACCAGCCAGGGACGCATTTTCAACGCCCCTGGCTGGGCGCCAAAATTTCTCACGCCCACTGCTGGGCGCTGAAGTTGCTGCTTGGCTTTCTGGTCAGGCGCAGCAGCCTCGGTGCCCAAGCAAAAAAGAAAATACGTAGCGAAAAATATCCATAAAAAAGGAATTGCTACGAGGGCGTAAGAAAAGCACTCGATTTCCAAAGCGACTCGCGAAAAATTAATAACTCCTTGCGTCGTTGTTAGGCCTCCTACAACGGCAATGCTCGACACTAAAAGTCGACCATGCAAATAATCATGAATGTCACACGGGCAGAGATTTTCAAAAACATAAAGAGTTCAAAGTGCACACATAACAGTCCAAATATACTAGTCCGACTTAAGGGTAGTCATAGAATGCCTAAAAAAACCGACTCACGAAATAAACTAATGTGTCTCCTACTCCACAACAATAATGCAGGGCCCCTGAGTACTTGCCCGTGATAGCCATCAAGAAACACGATGGAAGAAGCATATCCCGAACATCTGTACCTAGAGGTCGCACAAACCCAAGAGATGCATGCTCTGGGACACGACCCTTTACGTTCTCAAAGGCCACTCGCCCCAAAGAACCATGCTATGCCAAAAACTCTCCCCAACTCACATGCTTTCGGGCTATTGTTTGGGTTAGAAAAGAAAAGAGCGAAGAAAGAAACAGATGGCACTAGCTCTCCAAGATGAAGTGTTTGACCCTACTAAGTTATTCGCTCCATCGCCCTCAAAAGATGACCAAATCCAACGAGGGTGGCGCAAGACTTTCAAATGGACTAATGCTCGTGGGATAAAGTTCAAGATATCTGCGGGAGAGGGTCCAATGTACGAAGAATTAGAGTCTGAATCCGAGTCTGACTCCGAGTCCGAACCTAGCAAAATTGTAACCCCTCCTAAAAGTAGTTTAGACCCGGAAATCTCTACTCCGGGAGATCTTTTTGATGTAATGCTTCATGATTTTAATAAGATAAACAAAACTTTTGAGTATGTGCCGCTTAAAAATCAGAGTAATAATGCAGAATGTCTCGCCACTAATGAGCACGAAAAAGAGCCAGAAGAGGAATATACCGAACTAATAAAAGCTGTAAATGAACAAGAACTCAAAACTCCTATAATTGAAGACACAGAATCGGTAAATATTGGAACAGAAGAAAATCCTAGAATTATTAAAATTGGCCTCACCTTAACTCCCACTGAAAAGGCCGATCTAATCTCCACTTTGCGGGAATTCGAGGGTGTCTTTGCTTGGTCCTACAAAGACATGCCGGGAATAGATCGAGAAATCGCTGAGCATAAAATTCCGCTAGATCCCAAAATGACGCCATAGACTCCGAACCTGAAAACACCGAGGAAGAACCATGGTACACGGACATCCTTCGTTACAAAACAAGTGGGGAATTCCCCCCAAACACTTCCCCGCGAGCACAAAAGGCCCTGCGCCTCCTCGCTTCACAATATAGCATAATTCTGGGAGAACTGTATAAATACACGCCGAATAAAATCAAGTTACTTTGTGTCCATCAAAACCAAGCCCAAAGACTAATGGAAGAATACCATAACGGCGTGTGCGGACCCCATATGAACGGAAAATGCTATCCCGAAAAATATCCCGCTCAGGGTACTATTGGACCACTATGGAAACCGATTGCCATCACTTTGTAAAAACTTGCCCAAAATGCCAAATCTTCAGTAACCTTAACCATTTACCTCCCTCAGAACTATACACCTTCACTTCTCCATGGCCCTTTTCCACCTGGGGTATAGATATAATCGGCAAGGTAACACCAACAGGCGTAGGGGGACACGAGTACGTTTTAGTTGCAATTGATTACTTCACTAAATGGGTAGAGGCAGTCTCCTATGCAAAGTTAACAGCCAAACATGTCGCCCGATTCCTAGAAAAGAACATATTCTGTCGATACGGGGTTCCACATGAAATCATAAGTGACCAAGGTTCCCACTTCAGGGTCGAAGTCCAAGACCTGCTCAAAAAATATCATGTCAAACACCATAAATCCTCTCCCTACAGGCCGCAAATGAACGGCGTGGTAGAGGCGGCCAACAAAAATATTAAAGTCATAATCGAGAAAATGGCCGAAAATTATAAGGATTGGCCCAATAAATTACACTTCGCATTATGGGGCTATCGAACCTCAATCCGCACCTCCATTGGAGTAACACCCTACTCCACTAGTAGAAAAAACCCCTGTTGCAGCCCCCTTGTTGCAGCGTACATGTATTAATACGCTTCAACAACCAGTAGGTCAACGCGGGTCAAACCCTTTAAAGGGTTGTTGCAGCGTACAAATTAATTGCCCCCTGCAAAAGAATTTTTTGCAGCGTACAGTCTAAAAGCCCCCTGCAATAACCCTTTTATTTTGCATCGTACATGGTAAAAGCCCCCTGTAATATTTTTCGCTGCAAAGTTAATTCAAAACCAAACGTTTAGTTCTATCTCAAACCTCAAAGACCAAATTCTTAAATCATATCGCGCGCTCAGTACTCCCTTCTTCTTCCCTCAGCTTTCCCTGCGTCTCGCCCGTCGCCGATGGTTCTTGCCAGTCGCCGCTGGGTCTTGCCCGTCGCCGCTGGGTCTTTCCCGTCGGCGGTGGTACTCCAGCAAGATCTCGGGTTTTTGTCGGGATTTTAATTTGGAATTAAGTTAGAAATTAGGGCTTGTGAATTAGAATTTGGGGATTTGGGAGTTAGGGCTTTTCGTATCGGCGGCAGAGCACCACTCGGAACCACTCCACAGCAGCGGCGTGAGTGACCGACGACAGCCCGCAGTGGTGGTCGACGGAGCAAGCTAGGTCTGTTTTGTTATTTTTGTATTTTCAATTAAATTGCTAATTAAATTGTATTTGAATTATTTTGTGCAATTATGTTTTAGACTTTGTAAATATGAATTCAAGAATCGAGAGCCTTGTGCACTGCGATTGTAGGTTGATTTGATTCAGGGGATTGGAAGATAACCAACTTGGTGGACCTCTGCCCAAGAGCCTTGGGAATTTGATTAACTTGAGAACCTTGTGAGTGTGTTTTTCAGTGAACTCTAGAAGCTGATACTTGGAGCACTTCAAATCTGCTTATACAACATTATGTTTCAATATTAGGATAATTCTTGTTGTGTTTAAATATAATACTATGCAGCTAGTTGGTGAGACTTGGTGGCTAACTGATTGTTATAATATTACATATTTTTCCATGTCTTTGAAGTTTGAGGCTTTTGTGTTGTTTACTCGTTTCCTTTGCAAGATTTTCATATTGTACAGTACAAGATTCATTTACAAAATATTTGCTCCTCTTGTAGAGTACTTGCTGCAAGCGTTCTTCTGGCTATAATCTGGGCAAATTCTAGATCACTTCTTTTAGCAGTTGGTCAAGATGATCAAATTGCAACTCAAGCCGGACACTATGCTGAATTCGTGATCCCTGGTCTCTTTGCTTATGGTCTTCTTTACTCACTTCAGAGATTCTTACAAACCCAGAACATCGTTTTCCCTATGATGATAACTGCAGGGATCACTACATTACTGCATTTGCCAGTTTGCTGGACTTTGGTCTTCAAATGTGGTCTTGGAAACCGAGGAGCTGCCCTTGCAACTGGTGTATCTTATTGGATTAATGTAATATTGTTAGCACTTTATGTTAAGTTTTCATAAGAAACATTCCAATGTGAGCTGACGTTCCAAGATAATTAAGCAAATGGGATTATACCATCTGACTGCTGGTCCTCTTTTATTTGCAGTCTCGACACAGCTGCACTTGTGTGGATGATCCCCTTTGGTCTTAGTGGTGCTGTCAGGTATTTTTCTCTTTTTCTTCTGATATTTGTGAGACTTGTTACCAAAATTACCTCTTGAAGTGAACTAAAAAAGTAAATGTGGGTGTTCCTGCTAATGTTGCTGTCGGAATATCGCGATTAGGAGGGTCAATTTTGCCTGTTTCTTTGATCTTTTACTTTCACTTTCATAATTCCATTATTTCTAAATTTTGTTTTTGATTTTGTTTGGTAATTTTCGAATTGAAATCCTGAATTAGAGCTTTTCATTGAGCTTTTCATTGCTGCTTTCTGCCCTCTCCTTACCCTGCTGCTTTCTGTCCTCTCCTCCTCTTCTTACCTGCTTCTTCTCTCTCCTGTGCTATGGCTTACTGAAGGAGAGAAAGATGAGTTCTTTTCTCTCAGCTTCATAATTGATTTCTTCAGATTAGGTTTAAGGATCAAATTTAGTATTTATGCAGAGTTTCATCATTATCGACTTCAAAAGTTAAGATTATGCAGGCTTTAGATCCCCGACAAGGTGTGTTGTTGATTTTCAATTAATTCAAGTATTCAATACTTTTGACTATATGCTCTCAATTTTGCATTTTTCTGTTAATTATATTGTTGTCCCGCTTTGGATCTCTCTGTTTATCTCAATGTTAGTTTACTTGTAGATTGTTTCTTCGATTTATGTGGTCACAAGTTGCTGGGCGAATTGTCCCTACATTGTGTCAATTTTTCTATTGGTTTACAATTGATAACCCCTAAATCTGGATTTTTTTTTTAGTTTTAGGTTAGCTTGATGAAATTAAATTCAGTTCTTAGCACAAAATTTTCTGTATTTTGAAGGATTTTTGGAAGGGTCAGAATGTCTGCTAGAAGTTGTTGACTGAATCAATCCATGCCATAAATTTAATAAATGTTTCAATTGAGATGAACTATAGATGAACATTCCTCATCCACCAAAAGTTGTCCAATGACTGAAATTAAACAGATGCAGACACAAATGAATAAACAACAGGGTAATCTCTCATCATCTTTATGATATTTGTTAATGGCAGAATGGTTTAAAATCTCTCTTGTAGGGAACATTCACCCTTTTCCCTCTAATTTTGTTGAATTTAGGGAAGTTCGAGCTACATGTGAAGATCAAACTCATTATTGGATAGTTATATTTATTGATATATGTAACTAATACCTTGTGGCATAATCTGACGGACGCTTATTGTGCAGTACTGCAGTTTGATACCGTTCCATTTACTCATGCGGCTTCTCATTCGAGTGACAGATCGAAGGAGACTGATCATAAGGTTAGAAGTTGTTCACTCTTCTCTTTTCATGCAATTTGACATCTTGTAGCTTCATTTTTGTAACATCTTTAAAGATTTATTATTATAGACTCTACGAAGGCTTGCTCAGAACCGTGAGGCAGCAAGGAAAAGCCGGTTGAGGAAAAAAGTAAGACATCTAATTTTGTTTCTTGCATGTGCTTTGGTGTTGGTTAATTATTTAATTTGTTTTCTCATTTAATTAATTAATGGAATTAGCTGGAGAAAGATTCCATGTGGGGAAAAAATAAGTCATAAAGCTAATATGAAAATCAGCTAATATGAATATTTTAGTCAAAATATGACATATAACGATCAAACGAGACTAAAATGAAATTTTCGCTCCTAACTTTAAACTAACGAACGTAAGAACTCATTTCAAACTTACTACATAATTCATATGATTAGTTTTAACTTTCCAAGACTCAATCCAATCTATTTATGTACATTTGAGACTTGTTTGGCCATTATAGGTCATAGTTAGGCTAAAATGACATTTTCGCTCCCAACTTTGAACTAATGAACCTAAGAACTCATTTCAAACTTACTACAAGATTTATATGATTAGCTTTAACTTTCCAAGACTCAATCCAATCTATTTATGCACATTTGAGACTTGTTTGACCATTATAGGTCATAATTAGGCTAAAATGACATTTTCGCTCCCAACTTTGAACTAACGAACCTAAGGACTCATTTTATTCTTATTACATGATTAATATGCATAGTATTAACTTTCTAAAACTCATTCTAATCTATGTATGCACATTTAAGGCTCATTGGGTCCTTATAGGTCATATTTAGAGCTAAAACGACATGTCCGCTCCCAACTTTGAACTAAAGAACCTAAGGACTCATTTTATTCTTATTACATGATTAATATGCATAGTATTAACTTTCTAAAACTCATTCTAATCTATGTATGCACATTTAAGGCTCATTGGGTCGCTATAGGTCATATTTAGAGCTAAAACGACATTTCCACTCCCAACTTTGAACTAAAGAACCTAAGGACTCATTTGATTCTTATTACATGATTAATATGCATATTATTAACTTTCTTAAACTAATTCCAATCTATTTATGCACATTTAAGGCTCATTAGATCGCTATAGGTCATATTTAGAGCTTAAATGACATTTACGCTCCCAACTTTGAACTAACGAACCTAAGGACTCATTTTATTCTTATTACATGATTAATATACATAGTAATAACTTTCTTAAACTAATTCCAATCTATTTATGCACATTTAAGGCTCATTAGATCGCTATAGGTCATATTTAGAGCTAAAATGACATTTACGCTCCCAACTTTGAACTAAAAAACCTAAGGACTCATTTGATTCTTATTAAATGATTAATATGCATGTTTTTAACTTTCTAAAACTCATTCCATTCATGTATGCACATTTAAGGCTCATTGGGTCGTTGTTGGTCATATTTAGAGCTAAAATGACATTTCCGCTCCCAACTTTGAACTAAAGAACCTAAGGACTCATTTGATTCTTATTACATGATTAATATGCATAGTTTTAACTTTCTTAAACTAATTCCAATCTATTTATGCACATTTAAGGCTCATTAGATCGCTATAGGTCATATTTAGAGCTTAAATGACATTTACGCTCCCAACTTTGAACTAAAGAACCTAAGGACTCATTGTATTCTTATTACATGATTAATATACATATTATTAACTTCCTAAAACTCATTCTAAACTATTATGCACATTTAAGGCTCATTGGGTCGTTATAGGTCATATTTAGAGCTAAAATGACATTTACGCTCCCAACTTTGAACTAAAGAACCTATGGACTCATTTTATTCTTATTACATGATTAATATGCATAGTTTGAACTTTTTTAAACTCATTCCAATATATTTATGCACATTTAAGGCTCATTGGATCGTTATAGGTCATATTTAGGCTAAAATGACATTTTCCTTACTCTTGACTCGTATTTTAGACTATTAGGACATTGACATTAGTGCTTGAATGTTAAAATGTGATATTAAATTTGCATTTAATCTATTGAAATTTTTGTTTTTGTAAAGGTCTATACTCTGAGGAATGCGCCTTATGCTAGTGAGGAAATTGATGTGGTTCGTGAGCAATGGGCTAAGTTTTTTACCAGCAAATATTTATTATTGGCCTGATCGCGCTTGATCGAGTTGGTTTAGATGTTATAGACCAATCTTTTATATTAAAATGTATGCGTACAATTAAATTGGAACATATATTTAAATGTACGTGCACTTTGGTTTCATGTATACAAAACAATAATTATTGTTTTTATATTTGTTATACAGTTTGCGATATTTTATTATTGTTGTGACAGGTTTCTATATTTCGTGCAAGGCATTCTAGGTATCCTAAACAAAATTAAAATTTTCCCGCCAAAAGTGCTTTGTTGAAGCGTACATATATATGTGTACGCTGCAACAAGGGTGTAAAATTTAACAAAATTTCACACTTGTTGCAGCGTACAAATAGATGTACCCTGCAACAGGTGGGGTCTATTGCAGCGTACATGAATTTGTACGCTGCAACAAGTCAAGATTTTGGCACTTGTTGCAGCGTACATGAATTTGTACGCTGCAACAAGTCAAGATTTTGGCCAAATTTTTGACACTTGTTGCAGCGTACATGCATATGTACGCTGCAAAAAGTACTTTTTTGCAGCGAACATTGTACGCTGCAACAAGTCCAGACTTGTTGTAGGCCCCCCAGTTGCAGCATACGATGTACGCTGCAACAGGGGTCTAAAAGCCCGCTGCAACAAGTGTTTTTTCTACTAGTGCTCCTTGGTATACGGAATGGAAGCAGTCCAACCGGTCGAGTTGGAGATTCCCTCCCTCCGGATCGTCCTAGAAAGCAAGCTACCCGAAACTGATTGGGTTCAAGCTAGGTACGACGAACTCGTCCTTTTAGACTAACGGAGGTTGAGAGCTCTACATAACGTGCAAGTGTATCAAAAGCGCATCGCAAGGCAATTCAACAAAAGAGTCAAACCTCGAAACATCAAAGAAGGCGATTTTGTATTAAAAGAAGTCCGCGCACCTACTACGGACCCTCGAGGAAAATTCCGGCCTAACTGGACAGGACCATATTTTGTAAAGACCATCCTACCTGGCGGAGCAGTCCAACTAGCCGACATAGATGGAGCGGAATTCGCTAACCTCACGAACTTAGACCAATTGAAAAAGTACTATATTTAATAAAATTCAGTCCGGAGTTAAGGCATCTAATAAAACATATTAAGACTCATAAGCAAACATTCTGCGCATTACTCTAAACAAACAGCATAAAACTCGATAAAGTAGAAAAAGCGAAGGACAAAACTTCAACGCCCAGGACTGGGCGCTGTTATTTCTAACGCTCAGGCCTGGGCGCCGATATTTCCTTCGCCCTAAATCGGGCGTTGTTCCCTCTTGCCACCTACCCTCCCGCTTCTACAAAGTGTTCGTACTCCTTTTTCTAACCCTCAAAAGAACCACGAACACTTGGGGGGGAAGCAGACGAGTAATGAACACCCTTTCAAAAAGTTTTTTTCAAAAAAGCTAGAACTACGCGCGACCTGATTCTGACAAGATACGTAGGCAATCCTTCTCATGGATTCGGTCCAATAAAAAATTATAAAATAATAATGTCATGCAACGCATCAAGAAGAAAAGATATCGCAAAGGGCACTCTACCCTAACCCATGCACGGGCAAGACCAAATAAAATGGAAAAGCCACAAGAGTTTCCAGGAACAAGCCCAACAAAGGAGTATGACACGAGTCGGCAAAAAAACAAAAATAGTGAACATGCATATGTAATACCCCAAGTAGTCGGTTAGTCTAAAAATATATGTGCACTCTTATACGAACTCATTATTTTTACGAAAGTCTTTTCCTTTTAAAAATTCGTCGTTGGTTTAGGAAGCTAATATTGCTATAATATGTTAAAACAAAGCCCACGGAAGGCTCAAAACATTCTTGCACCAAAAATCGCAAAAAATATATATACATGCGGAACACAAGAATGAATATGTATAAAACAGGAGGTAAGCCTAAGACTCGTCATCGGCTCCATGTCTCCAAGCCTCGCCGGTCCATCCACTCCACTCCCCGTGGTATGAGGGACCCCAGCCAAAGTCACCCCAAAAATGAGGCTGCGACTGCAACTCGGGGCTAGGCTCTCGGGCCACCGACACGGAGCGCCGCCTACGCTCCGTCTCGGACCTCTCCCCGGAAGAACTCACCCCCGCGTCAGAACGGCGATGTCGTAGGGGCGAGTGTTGTGCTCTCTCTCTTCCGCGACGACCGTGTCCCCCGCCCGAGGGACCCGCGTCGTCGGCCCCAGCACGCCCAGTAGCCGTCTGCAAAAAAGGGACAAAAAAAAAAGAGAGTGAATAACCGAAAGCCAAACCAAAGGTACAGATCAAAAGAAAAAAAGAGAGGGCACATTACCCGAGTAGAGTGGGGGCTCCTGCAAGAAAGTGCAGACCGAGCTCGAACCAACGCGGACTTCAACCGGTTGATCACCCCCACCATCGCATTGGCCGTACGGGCCGGAACCTAAAACAAGAATGTCAGTAAAAAAGGAAAGAAAAAATATAAAGAAGAGTACACAAATAAAAGGTGCATACCGCCTCTACTCCCTCAGGGAGCGGAGCATGGAAAACCCGGTCTTCCGGGAAAGTCTCCACAATCTCGGATCCACTCTCTCCGGTATACGAGATCCGAGCATCGGGAAGCACCCATCCCCCCAACAAAGGGTCAGGACCCTCCTGCACAAAACACAGTAGGCATAAACACATGGGCACGAACATGAAAACACTAAAATCAATACAAAGAGAGGAGGCAACTTACAGCGCCAGGCTCCGGGAGACGAAGAGAATCCTGGATAAACTGGTAATAGCTAGCTCCCTCTATTACCAACTCTGTCGCCGGCACACCAGTCCTCGAGTGGACCCTCCACGACTCGCCTATCGAGCGAGTAGACAGCATGGTCGCAGGCGGAGGCCTGGGCACCGAAAAAAACCCCGACCGTCTGCATACGTACCCGCTCTCCCAGGTACCAGACAGGGTCCCGGCGGCCAACGAACAAGACCCGCATCTGGCTCAGGGCATAACTCTCCCTGACCGAAACATGGGTACCCCTAAAAGGGAGCCATGGGGTCCAAACCACCTGTTTTCGTACAAAACACAGTCAGATCTCGCACATGAAAAGAATGACGAAATACGAGATAGAGGATAAGATTCTGTACATGCTCAGGGTTCCCGTCCCGGATAAGATCCCACACGGTATCGGGCGGTGGACGCACTGTCAGCTTCTTCCTCCAACCCCAACGGCGACCGGCAGGGAACTCCAAAGGCCTCTGCCCCTTTCGGGGAGCCAGCCAGGGTAAGTGCTCGAAGGCCCACAGCTGCAAAAAGAAAAAGATAATAAAACGTTAAAAAAAAAGAGGCCGGGTAAAAGCGAGAAAAACAAAAGAAAATCTAGGCACATACCTCAATCAAACGCGGCACTCCCGCTAATGTAATCACAAAGTGACGTATACTCGGGTCCGAGACGCGCACCGACAAACTCATCTGGCCGACAAGCGTCGCATAGCCCAAATCGCCCCAGCGATAGTCACCCAGTGTAGACACGTCCTCCACCATGCCTATCCACCTCGGGTCAAAGGTGTCAGTCGGACCCGATAGAAAAGTGGAAGTAATAAAATGGAGGTAGAACAGCCGAGCCTGTCTCGAAGGCGACTCCTCTACCCCGTACTCCAAAGCCCACATCAGGTCAGCGAAAGGTATCCCACGGGGCTGGTACGAAGGTAACCTACTACCCATCCACGAGCCCAGGAGCCTGGTACCCTCAGCAACAGTCGACGATGGGCCGTCCGACCTCAGACGAATGGGGTTCCCTGTAAAGGTCAAACCCGTCAAAGCTGTGTAGTCCTCAGGAGTGATCGTCATCTCGCCCCAAGGAAAATGGAAGGTGTTGGTGGTATCCCACCACCACCTCATGAACGACCGCAGAAAGGACAGGGAGATGTTGAGCCACAGTATCTCCCAGAAGGTCTCAACCACCGGGAACAGTGAGCTCGCCCTCACCAAAGCCTGGGCGTCCGAGCTCAGATAGCTAAAAACGGTCTCACTCGTCGCGGCGCCATAGCCGTAAACCGTAGTCTCTCTCCTCGCGTGAAGGCTGGAAGTCACATTGTGCTCTAGGTCGTAGTGCAGATCACGACCATCGTAAAGCTCAGGGCCCACCCATAGGGGACCCGGGCCAGTCGACTGACGCGTCATGCCACGCACCTCGTGGCCACCAGGAGGGGGTAACGACTCGTCAGACATGCTGATCAACAATACAACAAGGCATTATACCTTTGACAAAATCGGCACTCATACCGATCCCTAAAAAGAGTGCATTTCACTCATGAAATGGAGTCATACAATTTTTTGTTCCCTAAAAACATGATACTAAGTTCATACTTAGCAAAATTCCCTAAGTAAAAATTAACTCCAGCAAAATCAAAATTCTCCAATAATTTGTCATTCATGAATTATGAGGAACGCAAGCAATATACCAAGGACACCTACATTATAAGAAAATACTAGATTCGTAGGTATACTTGGGGGCTAGCATGAAAATGCCCAAATTCAACAAAAATCAACATACTTGCAAAAATTAACATGCACAAACTAATTAACATGTTATGTGGAACATTTCCAACTATCTAATTGAAGGAAAGGGGCAAAAAATAAAAAAACCCCCAAATCAATTTCATGCACAAAAATACTTGACAAAAATACCGAAATTGACAAAAAAGCTCAAAATTATTGAAAATTACTTACATTGGGAAGATTGGGAAGTAATTTGGAGTAGAATTCGTGAAGGAAAGTGAAGAAAACGAGCAAAAATCAGTAGAGAGAAGTGAAGAAGTTTGAGCTAAAATGGTGGAAATGGGAAAGGAAGGAGACGGTCCGCGAATTTAAAGACCAGTCCCCCTTTCGCATTTTCAACGCCCAGCTCTGGGCGTTAGAAATTCTCGCGCCCAGGCCTGGGCGCTGAAAATGCTTCCCAGACAGCGAATATTCGCTGTCGGGCACGCGTACTCCCCTATTTTGTGTAAAAGATATCCGTTATCTTATTTCTATCCCAATAAAGAAAAAACGGTATTTTGAAAAAAAATAAAAAATAAAATAATAAAATAAAATATCGTTAAACAAAAATATACACAATGTGGACCCACTTATAGGACACATCTAATCAGGAAATATTACGACCCACCAACAGGTTGTAATCACAAAAGCCCTTCTACATAGGCAAAATAAGAAATTCAAAATGGGCTCGCCCACCCTCAGCGGGCGGGGTCTGCATCACTAGCCGCGCAGGTCCTCAGTTTTTCAAAGAATAAAGTCTTCAAATTTAAAATAGGCTCGCCATCTTCAGCCGGCGGGGTCTACGGCGCAAACCACGTAGGTCCTTATTTTCAAAAAAAAACAAACAAAATTTCAAAACAGATTCGTCCACTTCTATCGGGCGGGGTGTCCACCCTCAGCGGACAAGGTTCGCCACCTTCAGTGGGCGGGGTCTACGTCACAAACCGCGTAGGTCCTTATTTTCAAAAAAATTCAAAACAGATTCGTCCACTTCTATCGGACGGGGTGTCCACCCTCAGCGGATAAGGTTCGCCACCTTCAGTGGGCGGGGTCTACGTCACAAACCGCGTAGGTCCTTATTTTCAAAAAATTTCAAAACAGATTCGTCCACTTCTATCGGACGGGGTGTCCACCCTCAGCGGACAAGGTTCGCCACCTTCAGCGGGCGGGGTCTACGTCACAAACCGCGTAGGTCCTTATTTTCAAAAAAACATCAAACATATTCGTCCACTTCTATCGGACGGGGGGTCCCCCTCAGAGGACAGGCTCGCCCACCTTCAACGGGCGGGGTCTGCGTCACTAACAGCGCAGGTCCTTAGTCGCTGCAGCGATAACTTTTATTGGTTTTCCCTTTTTCCAAAAATTAAAGGATTTGTTTGTTGGATTTTCCTTCGTTTTACATCCTATAAAAACAAGGGGGTTTTCTCGTTTAGCTAACCCTGAAAATGAGAATCTTTAAAAACGTTTTACCTCGTGATTGCGCTTGGCCAGGCCCAATTACACTTTACAGCTTTAATTTCGAAAACATCTGTAGTTACTCCCAATGACAAAGTGAGGGAGTTTCTACGCATCTTTAGATCCTTGCAATGACAAAGTGAGGAAGTTTCTATACTATCAGTTGACAAATCCCAATGACACGTGAGGGATATGTCGACACTTCAAGTGATGACCCTTAAGTCAAATGTTATCACTCGGGGGCTCGTGAGACCCTCGCAAAACAGGTCACATACACCATGGCTTGGGTGACGCACTCCGTCTAATACTTTGACCATCGTCTTACTCCAAGACTCAGTCAAAGTGGGGGCTAACTGTAGACACCTACTCTTGTCCCCATTCCCGCAAGGGAAAGGTTCGATGATGAAAGCATAAAAACTCCACTTGACAACGCATCTCTTATAAAATAAACGAATCTCAATTCCCCTTTTCATTTCACCCGAAACCAGCTATTTATGGAAACCTGCTAAAAATAGTAACTGCCGTAAAAAGTAGCTTCTAAAAGTGGCAAAATCATAAAAGATAGAAACCTGTTAGAATTAGGTGTTGCATTCCAACATAAATCCTAAATGAGATAGAAAACTGCGAGAATCCTATTCCTAATATGATTCGGAAATAAGAGTTACGTATTAATTGAAATCCTAACGAGCCTAGAGTTCGTAACGGGCCCAGACGCATTCCGTCACAAAATTAACACGCGCTAAAAGACTCGAATTAATCTCAAACTCTACGGATTTCAGGAATCCGAATCTGACAAAGAATTCGGCCCAGACATCACTTTCAACGCCCAGAGCTGGGCGCCGAAATCTTTGACGCCCAGCCCTGGGCGCTGAAATTACATGGATCTCTATTTTCAACGCCCAGCCCTGGGCGCCGAAATCTTTGACGCCCAGAGCTGGGCGCCGAAATTACCTGGGACGTGTTTTTTCCTAATTCTTTGCGGATTAGAACTTTGCAATTCTATCTTTCCACGAACTCTTCCCTATAAATAGGCCCCTAGTTTCGACGTGAAACAACACACAACAACACATAACATATTCTGAGTATTGACTCTAAACCCCTTAGCCTAAGCCTCTCGCTGCGAAACTGTTCACGCGTTCTGTCGCAATCGATCCATAAATCGAACAGAACGTATCCTGTCCCATAATCGAGATTCGTTAAATAAAAAGGAGAAATAGCAAAGTCAAAGTGGTTAGTTTTCTGAGAACTGTGACGCACCTCTCAAGGGTGCGTCGTAATGTGTCCCTTTTCGATGATTTAACTGCTTTCCTCGCCCTTTTTATGAACTGTTAAACTAACCTAATATGATTGTTCTATCACGCCTAACAAATATAATATTTTTGGGAAATCGGATTATCATGCTAGGTCCCTTAATGCTATTTAAATCAGATAATCACGATCGAATTAGTATTATATGTTGCACGTTGCTAAAATCAATTCAGATTAGTTTAATAGTTAACGCATGTCCCTTCAATTATTTATGCTGAGCTAGTAAGGATATCCTGCCTCTGGAGTTATCGACGAGCGAATTACTCCTCTCGGTAGTTACAGTCCCCCGGACCCTCAATCTCTACCTTGCGAGTGTATATTGAGAGATCCCCACACCAGGGATCACAAGGGAACCTACGGCCGTCGTGGTTAAACATAATTGCACTCCCTTTATGTCACGATAACCGGGTTTTGTCAGTTTTTCTCATTTTCGTTAAAAACTGAATGGCGACTCCTATATTACTAGTCAATTGGGTGTATACTCACAGGAAATCCAATTACACTTGATTGAATAAAAGAATCGTCACACCCACGAGGGACAAGGTTACGCATTAGCCTCGCGCTTTTTCGACCCCCTCACAGTGGCGACTCCACTGGGGATAGTGAAGGAAATACTCGTGCTTGTAGGTAATCAAAATAGCCGAAGGGTGAAACGATCCTACCCCGCGTTTATTTCCCCATCAAGTTGGGACGACCTGAAAATCAGCATATTAATGTGAACGGGCAGAACATCATAACGAATCTCGGCTCCCTCGGAAGTTGGGACTAAGGATACCTTTCTTCGCCAATAGGGGGGTGCATACGCCGCGCATGTTTCCCACTCGGTACTTGTGCAGGTAGTACACCTATCCCGAACCCAATCGCTCGCTCATTAGGTCCCTCTCGCCTGCATGCCCCCTTGGCTTGCACTTGCGGGTTGGCCTCTTGAGCGAAATTCGTCTGTTGAAGACACTACCTCGACCGGGGCATGTGTTGGATCTACGATAGAAGCGGTACCAAGCCAGGCACAAATAAACTACCCATAGAAGCCTATCATAAACTACGTGGCATATTTAATTTTCAAATCCATGTTTGTAATGTAGTAATGTGTAGCGAAATATGTGATTGTGTGTGACAAATTATCCTAGAAAACCAATGACCTTAAAAATTGCCCAAACATTCATAGACTAATTTGCCAAAGAGTTATACCAAAACACGTGTTCCGCAAACCCGAATGATCGCCACAAAATAAGCGACGCTCGGGATGGCCTGTAACGAATCCCACAAACGATATTACGCGTAAAGGACGTTATTAGGCAAGCACGCAAATCGAAGTCGCATAAACAAAAAACAGAAAACGAGAACCAGCCAGGGACGCATTTTTAACGCCCCTGGCTGGGCGCCAAAATTTCTCACGCCCACTGCTGGGCGCTGAAGTTGCTGCTTGGCTTTCTGGTCAAGCGCAGCAGCCTCGGTGCCCAAGCAAAAAAGAAAATACGTAGCGAAAAATATCCATAAAAAAGGAATTGCTACGAGGGCGTAAGAAAAGCACTCGATTTCCAAAGCGACTCGCGAAAAATTAATAACTCCTTGCGTCGTTGTTAGGCCTCCTACAACGGCAATGCTCGACACTAAAAGTCGACCATGCAAATAATCATGAATGTCACACGGGCAGAGATTTTCAAAAACATAAAGAGTTCAAAGTGCACACATAACAGTCCAAATATACTAGTCCGACTTAAGGGTAGTCATAGAATGCCTAAAAAAACCGACTCACGAAACAAACTAATGTGTCTCCTACTCCACAACAATAATGCAGGGCCCCTGAGTACTTGCCCGTGATAGCCATCAAGAAACACGATGGAAGAAGCATATCCCGAACATCTGTACCTAGAGGTCGCACAAACCCAAGAGATGCATGCTCTGGGACACGACCCTTTACGTTCTCAAAGGCCACTCGCCCCAAAGAACCATGCTATGCCAAAAACGCTCCCCAACTCACATGCTTTCGGGCTATTGTTTGGGTTAGAAAAGAAAAGAGCGAAGAAAGAAACAGATGGCACTAGCTCTCCAAGATGAAGTGTTTGACCCTACTAAGTTGATCGCTCCATCGCCCTCAAAAGATGACCAAATCCAACGAGGGTGGCGCAAGACTTTCAAATGGACTAATGCTCGTGGGATAAAGTTCAAGATATCTGCGGGAGAGGGTCCAATGTACGAAGAATTAGAGTCTGAAACCGAGTCTGACTCCGAGTCCGAACCCGCCTGCCCTGCCCCGCCCCGCATCCAACCGCCCGCCTGCCTACCCATCCGCCTACCTTATACCCGAATATTTATTTATACATTTCACAATTTTTATACAGGCTCAGATTAATAAGCCCACTCATTTAATCATTTAGACAAAAAACCCTAATGACTTGAGGGGAAACTCACGCCTCCACTCAGCCTCCCTAACTCCCTCACTCTCTCTTTCAGTTTGCCATCCCTAATTCCCTACGCCCATGCTACTCACTTTCTCGTACAGTCGTACTCCACAGCTCGGTCAGCTCCACTCTTGTTGTCCTCATCGAGTTGTGCCACCTCTCTCTTGTCGTCCTGCGTCGGGTTGCTCCACTCCTCTGTCGACTTGAGGTCATTTTCTCCTTTCCGTTTTATTGTTTAAGAAAGGAAAACAAAATCCTAATCAATTTTTATTTTAAATCAAAACTTCAGGTTGCACCATTAAAATTAATTGTTCTAATTAATGTTAGGTTTTGATCTATTGTTGATGGATGAAGTTGTTTTTAATTGTTGATTTGATTTTCTGACATTTTTTCCGGTGAAATAGTTTAATATTATAATAAATTGTTCTGATGTTGGGTTTTGATTTATTGTTGATTGATGAAGTTGTTCTCCATTGTTGATTTGATTTTCTAGGTTTTTATTTTGATTTGATAAAATCGCTTAATTATTATATTAAACTAGTTGATTTTATACAAAAAACATAAATATTTGATTGAATTTATTGAAAAAACAAAAACAAAAATTATGGATTGAAATTATTGAAAGCAGAAAAATATACAGAAAAAATCCAGAAATGCTTATTATTAAACCAGTTGATTTCTGGATTATTAATCTAAAACCCAAAAATATACATATATAAATCAGTTTAATATTGATTATGAAACCGGTTAATTTTCTGGGTTTTTTTTCCAATGATATGCTTGTTTGGTTAGAATGCTTAATCTCGTTTTGTAGTTTGGTACTTGCTTTGAATGTTGCTGTAAGATTCATGAAAGCGTCTTGGATTGAACTAAAAGCTCTTGTAAATGAAACATTAATTAGAGTGAAACATTAATTTGATTAAATTATTTATGTTATATTAAAATTAAAGTTACACTCTAATTATATAAATTTATGCAGGTGGCGGTATTGTTAAGGTGTTGCATATTTATGACGAAGAGGACGAGTTTGAAGATGAAAATGATGCAAGAGAGAAATTGGGAGCAAATGTTGTGTGTATTGATTAAGAATTTGATATTTGAGTGTTGTAGTAATGTAATTTATGGAGATTTTATTAATTTTTCGTATTTGTCGTTTTTATGTAATGTAATTCTAATTTAAAACGTTCTTGAAAGACTTTTATTTTTGCAGGATATGTTGTATTAAATGTAGAAATATTACAACAGAAAACATTGATATGGTAGGATATGTTTGCATTACAGTAAGATCTGCTGTAAAAAAAATATTGTATGCGGGTACAACGGGTAAAAACGGTTGGTGGATATCCATTCGGGTGGTGGCGCGGGTATGGTTATAGGAATGTACCCGCCTAGGCGGGTGTGGACCAGAAAATTATACCCGCTGCGGGTGGTGGGTAGGTGGTGGGTGTAATTTTTTTTGGCGGGTGCGGGGGAGGGGGTCCCCTTACCCACACCGCCCAATTGTCATTCCTAGAATTCATGGTGGTAGTCCATGGCTTTTTCTGGGACCGGATTGATCACCGTGTTCTATTTTGATTAAAAGGGTTCCTCGATATCGCAGGTCATAGGAATACGGAGTCGCGCCCGTATTCTGTCTTCCAAATGGAAGCTTTTCAGTTAGACAACTCATTCCATTAACTAATCGAATTAAATGAATTATTAAAAGTTATTTGCGAGTCTTTGTGATGTTACTTATTATTGTTTATTCTTTGTTAGTATCATGTTAGGATTGTTCGTTTAATAGAATCATATTAGGATTGTTCGTTTAATTGAATCATGTTAGGATTGTTCGTTTAATGGAATCATGTTAGGATTATTATTGATTTAGTATGTAGTACTCAACTTTGCTGACTACGTGATTTGTTTGTGTATATTGATCATGGCTATACCTTATTAATCTTGTGATGACCCATTTTGTTGAGCAGTCTCTAAGGATCAATAAGCATTGTCCATCTACAGGTTTGAAGATGATGCATCATTAAGTTCGAGATTGGAGAGCTTGTAGTTTAGTTTTGACATTCTAACTTCTAAGTTGGATTTGGTTTGTTTTAAGTGGACTTTAAACTTGTTGAATTGGTTACGTTGACTTTGTTTTCGTTGGTTGGTTTTGGAGTTAATTTCGTAGTTGACTATTTATAAGCTTAAAGTTAGTTATTATGTTTTCCGCTGCAAAATTCTGAATAAGCTGTTACGTTTTCACACGGGCAATAATGCCTTGTTAATTCTCTATTTTTATCTTTATATTTATATTAAAAGGTTATTCTAGAAAAGAGAGAATTGTTGGGTGTTACAGGAAGAGGGGTAGAGGTGTTCTGGTTAGGGTGGGTTTCAAACAGTTGAGATCTGGAAAAAATAGGAGGAGAGAGAAAGAGATGTATAGAGGGAGGAGGCGGCAATAGTAAAATACCCTTGCGTGAGGAAATGAATTAGGTTTGAGAACTTACCGTGTCAATTGCGTCGCAGAATTAAAAAACAGCGACGCAATATACTATATAATGCTGGAACAGTCATTTGCGTCGGTGATTTATAAAACTGCGACGTAAATTTTAATACTATTGCATTGCATTTTTATAGATCTGCGACTCAAACGACTTATTTTTCAAGACAAACAGTCATTTGCGTCGACCAAACTTAAACTGCGACGCAAATGATAAATTTTCATGCTAAAATTTAACAATTGCGTAATGTGTTTATAAGTGCGACGCAAATGAACGATTTTGTACTAGTGGTGCATTCGCAGGCGATGACGCTTCTCATTGCACGCCCATGGGCTTACCTTGTGCAGAGCTCTTGGGCTTGCCTCGTCCATGGGTTGCGATGCACGCGGCCTTGGCTCGTGCTTCCGGCTAATGTATCGAGCTTTGCGTTTCCGATTCCGGTAATATTGCAGTTTCCCGTAATATTTCCGATTTTAATAATACTTTCGTTTTGGATAATATTTTTCGTTTACGGAAATATTTCGATTTCCGATAACATTCCTGATTAAGGTTTGTAGGATCGGATCGCACCTTGGATCGGTAATGGGGGGCAGCATCGAGTCGGTAGAATCGGATCGTAGGATCGTAAGATCCTAAAATTGTAAGAAAATTTTGCTAAATGAATAAATACACGTCTTTCAAATAATATGGATGCTAAATATTTTTTTTTTCCTCACATAATATTGATACTTTAAAGCCAATATGGCTTGGTAATAGTTATATAGATTAAAGAATACAAATATTTTCATTTATGAAGTTGGGTTATCATTTTTTGAGGTTAAAGAGAAAGTTAATTAGTTGTTTTGGGATCATTTTAATAAGTAAAAAAGTAGGATCGACTATTCCTAACCGATCCTGCACCAATGCAAGTGAAAAGTAGGATCTTCTGATCCTATTTGATCCCACTTATCCTATACAATCCTACTTATCCTGCTACGATCCCACCATCCCTGCGATTCTGCTTGCGATCTGGATCATTTTGCGAAAATTGGATCGTAGAATCGTACGATCCTACGATCCTACGATCTGGATCGCGATTCTAATAACAATGTTTCCGATACAAATTATGTTTCCGTTCCGGCAATATCTTCGTTTGTGGCAATATTATCGACTTTGTCTTTTGATGATTTGTTTAGCTCCCACTAAAACTAACATTCATCATTTACGAATAACCATCTATTAGAGTATTAATTGAATATAATATTATTCACATAAACACTTGATCCGTTCACATACTATTTGTGTGATCCGACAAGTTCAGTCAAGAGTAAGATGTGTCATTAATAATATTAATTTCACTTGATTTGAAGCGGCCTCCAACTTGGCATTCCGATCACTTGCTCACACTGTATAATCAATCTGAATCGTATTTATATATTAACATTCGTATTAAATACATTAAATACATACTTAGAACAAAAACATAATTTCTTCATACTACTTTTCAAAGTTCCAAATGAATCGACCTCAGAGGCCAGGGGCGAGTTGCCATTGGGGCCTAAATAGGCCATGGCCCCCTCAAGTTCCAGTTGTATCAATAAAATAATTTAAAGAGCAACTCCGTATTATAGTGCTCAACTACTAACATGGTAAGAGTTTTTAGTGCAAAATATTGTGTGGCCTCCCTGCTAAAAGATAAAGCATAACTAAAATACTAAATACAAAGTACTACTTAGTTGTAACTAAAGGGTGGGTCATGCCATCATTTCCATATATACTACATTACTTTGTAATTTGTATTGTAACTTACATAAATTTTTTTCCCCTATCCCTTCCGGTTTTTGATTTTTTTTACTGGTTTTATTACTCTAAGGTTAATTTGCTAAACTTATTTCTCTCTAACGGATGTCTATTTTCTTATGTCATGTCCAATTCTTTTTACATTAAGTAGTAACTATTAGTATACTTAATCAGGATTATTGCTTAGTTGTGAAAAAAATTAATATGTATTATGTGAAATTGGCCCCCTCCATCACTGAGCCTAGCTTCGCCCCAGTTAGAGGCTCTTCCTCCATCTAACAAATGGTTGGCCCCACTAGTTAAGACTTGATTTACACTCTCTGTTTCACAAAAGTTTCTTATTTTCTGTTCGGGCGTTTCAAAAACATTTCATGTTTCTATTTTTAGACATACGATTTTCTCACTTTTTCATAATTTGTACCAAAAGAACAAATATATATATATATATATATATATATATATATATATATATATATATATATATATATATATATATATATATATATATATACATATATTATGTTTTTGTTCTTACACAAATTTGTTTATTCCTACCCAGTACCCAACCATCACTAGTGGAAAAAGTCTCATTTGCGTCGCTCATTTAAGCCCATTTGCGTCGCAAATTGGTGCGACGCAACTGGCAGCGACGCAAATGAAAAAAGTCATTTGCGTCGCACTTTTGTGCGATGCAAAGTGCGACGCAAATAATAGTTATTTGCGTCGCAGTTTTACTAAACAGCGACACAAATGACTTTTTTTTTTGACATCCTGAAAAGTCATTTGCGTCGCTGTTTTACTAAACTGCGACGCAAATGACTTTTCATGATGTCAAAAAAAAAGTCATTTGTGTCGCTGTTTAGTAAAACTGCGACGCAAATGACCTTATCTGATGTGGTCATTTGCGTCGCTGTTTTACTAAACTGCGACGCAAATTACCTTTTTTCAATTTTTTTTTCGTTTTTTTTTCATTTTTTTATTGAGCAACTTCATATTTCATGTATCTGGATCACAGTACTATATATACAGGCATAAAAAAATAGTGGAATATAGTTTAAAATTTCGACATAATCTCCTTTGTAATATAACCCTTCCCAATAATCGGGAATTATAATACACACCTGTCAAATATAGTTTTACAACCCCATTAAAAGGCAATCCATCATATCATATCGTTCAACCAACATGTTGATAACGAACCTAACAAACCAATATTACAACAAACTAGCTAGCTAGATTTACATCGAAATTGGTCAAAAAGTAATCAGCCCAAAATTCTTTAACCTCATTAATATCCTCGAATGAAAAAGACTCTGTTCTTGAATAATCCTAAAAATACACATGCAAGTATATAAATAATTAGGTCGACAATCAATAGTTATGCCTACTTCAATTTATTAAAGTATATCACATACCGTAGTAAGATCTTGACTATCACGATGCTTTGTAAATATATCGTACATAAAACGCATGACGTAGTAGCCACACTCTAGTGATCCCGGTTGTTGAGGACACTACATGCATTAAAAAAAACAACACAAGTAAAATTTATATGAAATTATACGTAGTAATTTTGAAAAACTTGATCTTTAGGTAATTATACCTGTGCCGCAATCCAATTCAATTTAGTTCCTTTAGATTATCCATTTTGTGCCTTGTAAGTCCGAAAAGCCCTACACGTTTGACAAAAGGGGACTTATAGCTATATACTTTATTATATTTTTGTATCATGTAATTAAATGCAAAGAATTCATAAAATACTTACAGGTTCAATTGGTTCTTAATCATCAAATTTCTCTTCTTCTGCATAGAATCAAATATGTAGACCTGAGATTTAGCCAAGCAAATAACTAAAAGAATCCAGTGCCTCCTACGTAAAAACAATAAAATTATGTCGTTAGAAAAAAAAATATTAACAACAATGATTGATATAATATGAAAAATAAATTTAAAATGTTCTTACTTTTCGTAGTATGGACATAAGATGAATGACTTATAACTAAGTGTTGCCATGGATTGCGACATGTATAATAGAACACGATTTATATCACTATACAACATGGTTTCCGAGATCATCTCCGGGCAAATGAATCCCAAAGCATTGGTAGGATGATCAAATTCATCCCACATCCACTTTTTTTTGGTACTTTTTCATTAAACCATCATTTACTTTCTCCGATTTTCCATAAAAGACATAACAATGATAGTCAGTTTATCACACATGTAATTTCTCAGCACACATATTTTTCACATAATAGGAAATGTTTCGTAAATCGGAAGAAGCAGTGTCGTAGACCTGGCAAACGGGTCGTTTGGATCGAATTCGGGTCTGGTCCATTCGGGTCGGGTCATTTGGGGTTATTTTTTCTCGGGTCGGTTTCGGGTATGGGTCGGGTCAATTTCGGGTTTCGGGTTACTTCGGTTTTTTATAATCGGGTCGGTTCTAGTTCGGGTCAAAATTCCAGGTCTAAATCGGATCGGGTCAATGTCGGATCGGGTCGTATCAGATCGGTTCATATCGGATCGGGTTTTTCGGATTATATCGGGTTTTTCGGGTTATATCGAGTTTTTCGGGTTATATCGAGTTTTTCGGGTTTCGAGTTTTGATCAGCTTATTTATCTTTTGTTTTGGTGATCATACATTAATATTGTTTATTTATAATATTATTATTATTACAAAAAAATTAAGGGTCTAGGCTTAAGCGTATACGGTTTGAAGTTTAATGCTTTATGTATGAGATTTATAGTAAACAATAATTTAAAGGTTACATATTTAAATTTTTACAAGTGATAAAGTAGGCGATTCTAGTCCTAGTTCTACTATTAATTTGCGGTCGAGAAAATGAGACTTGAGACATGTACAAATATAATACTCCCTAATAAATTATCATGATTTAGTAAGTAAGTACTTAACTAGTATAGAGACCAAACGCTAGGATTACTTCAAGGAAAAAATGTCGTTATAAATGAAATTTATGGTTGCTATTTGATTCTTTTTATTAAGTCGCTTTATTGTATTGCCATTTATCTTCTTTTATGTAATGAAATGAGGACTTGTAATGTGATATACTTAGATAGCCTCCAATTTCAGATCGCAGATATTTGTACCAATATCTTTCATTGGTACTACTTGAAGATTTTCGGGACAGTCTTAGCGTACGATTACCTCCCACTTCGACTGTATGTGGATGAAATGAATGAAATTCTATGGTTATATAATGCCACAATATTATACAATACACACGGATTTTGAGCATTTATATATTGATATCCAGTTATTGTGTTATAATACCATAATAATAATAATAATAATAATAATAATAATAATAATTATAATAATTATAATAATAATAATAATAATAATAATAAAGTAAATAATTATAATATGAAAAGCTAAAAAAATCTTAAATTATATTTAAATTAATTGGTAAATTTGAGTTGCTCTTCGGTTCGGATCGGTTTTAGATTTTCGGTTCGGATCGGTTCGGGTTGATTTAAAATTTACAGTTATTTTCGCTTCGGGTTAATTCGGTTTCGGGTGAAGATCGGTTCGGGTACTTCGCTTCGGGTCGTTCGGGTATCGGGTCATTTCAGGTCAAATCACTTACGAGTCGGTTTCTGTTTCGGGTCGGGTATATTCGGTTTTCGGGTTAATTTCGGGTCGTCGTTTCGGATCGATTTAGGGTTACAGATCGGGTCGATTTTTCGGGTCCGGGTCAGTTTTGCCAGGTCTAAGCAGTGGTATATGAAAATTTTAGATCTTTCAACCCCTTAGAAGAAGAGTCTTTGCACTTGTGACTTTTCCAAATAACTGTTTAGGATGGGGTTTCCTAAATTGGTTGTTAGCAAAAGTAGTTTAGAATATTTCGACTACAATGAAGGATCTTTCTATGTCATCATTTTCTTGGTAGATAAGGAAAAACGCCATGTTGGGTCAAAGTTTGCTTGGGTCAACCCGACCAATTCAGCAGATAAGCCCTTGCAAGTGAAGGGTCTAACCATATGTATTAACGACTTAACGGATTACTCATAAAAAAAATAAAAAGCAAAAAAGTAATTGAGCTAATAAAATGTTAATTTTGAGGAGCAGGGGAAGGTTAGTGTTCTTTGTTTTATGGTTGGATACAAATTATCTTTAATCACTAATTGCTGACTGCTGTACCCGGGTACAGCCAGCTCTGGCTATACCCCCAAAAACGACGCGCTCATATTGTTTGTTCATTCTTGTCGACTGTTTGTTCTTTTTTATTGTACTATTTGTTCATTCTTATTGTACTGATTGTTCTTTCTTGTTGTATTGTTTGTTCTTTCATGTTGTTTTTTAAATTTATCATCAAATTTTCATAATTGTTGTATTTTTTGTTATTTCTTCTGGAATTTTATGTTCTTTTTTATATTGTTTGTTCTTTCTTGTTTATTTGTTTGTTTATAATAATCATATGGTTAATGTTCATAATTAAATTCTTCATTAATCTTTTATTCTTTCTTTTTGTATCGTTTGTTATTTCTTGTTGTACTGTTTGTTATTTCTTGTTGTTTTTTAAATTCATTCATCAAACTTATTGTTGTATTGTTTGTTCTTTCATGCTGGCTTTAAAATTCATCATAAAATTGTTCATAATTGTTGTATTGTTTGTTCTTTTTTCTGGAATTTTATGTTCTTTTTTATATTGTTTGTTCTTTTTTGTTGAATTATTTGTTCTTTCTTGTTTATTTGTTTGTTCATAATAATTATTTGCTTTATTGTTTGTTCTTTCTTGTTGTATTGTTTGTTCTTTCATGCTGGCTTTAAAATTCATCATAAAATTGTTCATAATTGTTGTATTGTTTGTCTTTTTTCTGAAATTTTATGTTCTTTTTTATATTGTTTGTTCTTTTTTGTTGAATTATTTGTTTGTTCACAATAAATATATGGTTAATGTTCATAATGAAATTGTTCACTTCATTGGTCTTTTATGTTTTTACAAGCGCCTATATTGTTTATTTCTAAATAAATAAATAAATGTTCAATTCCAAAATAGTAAATGTTCATTCCAAATAAATAAATAAATATTCTTTTCCGAAATAGTAAATGTTCATTTTCGAAATAGTAAATGCTCATTTTTGTAGTGTATTTCCAAATAAATAAATAAATGTTCATTCCAAATAAATAAATAAACGTTCATTTTCGAAATAGTAAATGTTCATTTTTGTACCAGTATTTGTTCTTTCTTGTTTTATTGTTTGTTCTTTCATGTTGGCTTTAAAATTCATCATAAAATTGTTCATAATTGTTGTTTTGGTTGTTCTTTTTTCTGGAATTTTATGTTCTTTTTTATATTGTTTGTTCTTTTTTGTTGAATTATTTGTTCTTTCTTGTTTATTTGTTTGTTCACAATAAATATATGGTTAATGTTCATAATGAAATTGTTCACTTCATTGGTCTTTTATGTTTTTACAAGCGCCTATATTGTTTATTTCCAAATAAATACATAAATGTTCATATCCAAAATAGTAAATGTTCATTCCAAATAAATAAATAAATGTTCATTTCCGAAATAGTAAATGCTCATTTTTGTAGTTTATTTCCAAATAAATAAATAAATGTTCATTTCCAAAATAGTAAATGTTCATTCCAAATAAATAAATAAATGTTCATTTTCGAAATAGTAAATGTTCATTTTTGTACCAGTATATTAATGTTCATTTTAAACAACACAAAACGACATCGTTTTGGATAGGGGTACAGCCAGCTTTGGCTGTACCCGGGTATAGCCAAAAATTTGCGTTTAATCACTTATAAAGAGTTAAAGACCAAAAGCCCAATGTTTATCCAACTGTAAAACTTGTTCGTATTTTTGTTAGGATTTTTATTGATAGGAACCGGACTATTGTGTACTTGGTATGTTTCAGTCCGATGTGTCCATGAAGTAATATCTTTAAATTAAGGGTGATGATAAAGGTCGTAAGTTGCGACAATATTTAGTTGTCGCAATCATATGTGTCGTAGTTTAATTGGTACATATATGCGCCATGTAGGTTATGCGTCAGAGAAATATTTTTACTATCAATTCAATATTTTTACTATGAAAATTTGTAAATAGGGTAGTCGATATAAAGAAGGAAACAAATTAGAATATTAAGATTTTCCTACAGTTTTTTATAACATATATAATATGTTATATAAGTAAAATATTTTAATTTCCTATTTAAACCATGACACATAAGCATGTCATGTCATCATTGTGACACGACTTAAAAATCGCATGTTGCGACCTTTATCATTTTCGTTAAATTAAATATATCACCCAAATCAAACACAAAAATATGTAGATGGATACTTTATTTAATAAATTTCGTCTAAAAAAACTTCATTCAATAAAACTTGTACGTAGATGCTTTATAACATTGTATGCACCACCAAACATTACGATATCTCTTACAAGACAAATAAGTACGGAGTAGTAAAAAAAAAACATAGAGAAAACCGAAAACAGTAACTCTAAATTAAAGCAAAGTAAAAGCATATTAGCATATATAACACCACAAAACTCGAACAAATAATTGAAACAATCCTTAGATTAGTTCAATCTCCTGCAGTTCTTCCTAATCTGCCCTTGTGAACCAGTAAGAACCTTGATGTCACCCATCTTAATAATCGAGGCGGTAAAATCGGAGAGGAAAGCATTAGGGTTTGAAGCATAGGTTCGAACAAGCATATCAGTTGTTCCTCCATTGTATAACTCTTGATCTGAATGAAGAATTGCTTGTTTGTTAACAAGGGTCTTGAAATAACTGTTGTCAAATCTTGTGGGAGTTTGAGCATCTAAGGGTGCTAAGTTATTGTCACCATTTCCATTCTTTTGTGGACACTTTCCTTGGTTTGATCTTGCAAATGATGTATCAATATTCTTGTCCTGGTATATGTGCTGCCTAATGTTTGTGCACCTTGCTACACCGATTGTGTGGGCCCCTGAAAACATAACAAAAAAAACACTATTCAATTAAAAATGTACGATTACGATTTATCTTATATACGAGCATGTGGAATAAGATATAGTATTAGTTGTATCAGGTAAAAGGTACAACCAGGTTTACACGACAATTATCAAAAGTTGTGTTTAAAATTTATTGGACATGTGTAAGATGTTGTGCATACCGTACAAGGCAACCAAGTCCCTTGTAGAAAGTCCATGGTTTTGGAAGCTAGAGAGGAGAGCACTAAGGCTAGCATTTGCAGCTGGAATTGTATTGGTGGCGTTGGCCAATGCAAAATAGGCCGTCAAAGAATCTCTTCTACCAAGCTTCACTTCCCATTCAGGCCCTCCAAGCTGCAATATTTCATCAATAATTATATAATTAATCTATAATTAACTCATTATTATTAAGATAATTTTTCAAATCTACACTTTTACATTTAAGTTGTTAAAAAAATCAGTCAAGGAAAAAATTAAAAAAGTTGGGATGCTTACAATAACAACTGAATCTCTTGCAGTAATTGCTAAAATATCAGCACAAGAAACTACACCAGGGCAGACTTTCTCAACCGCGGACTTAATTTGATCAATGACTTCAAATCCTCTTGCTGAGTTTCGGTTTGGGGCTGCGCCTTTTTCGCTCTTGAAAGAAGATGAATCATCAAGCAAGTTTGATGCATCACAACCCTGTTGTTATGGGACATGATACAAACTTAGTACAAATTGTGATATAAAAAAGTAATTAACAAGAGCTAATTATCATTGTCAGGACTCAGGAGAGTTCAGTGAAAAGATTTTGGGCCGCAAGTATTATCTGGCTGAGCCCATTTGATAAGACCATGTTTTAGATGATGGGTCGATATGCTTGGACTTTTTAAGACCATTCTAGTATTGGATTTGCTTGGCCCAAATCATCTCTTGGGCCAGATAAGTTGGTTGATAATTTGGGTCTGGCCCAACCCATTTTCACATTCTTGGTTATACACGTTCATCTAAGGACTAGAATATATGCACGACTTTAACTTGCATGGTGATTCCTAAATCCTAAATCCTAAATCCTAAATCCTAATACAAGTATAACCAATGTGGTTGCCAATTTGACATGCAAGATGAAAATATATGGTGGTATGATGCATAATAATGAGTTATGCTATATGGAGTATATATATAAGTTGATTACATTGACAAAGCAGTCATGAAAATGAAGGCGAAGCAACGAGGCACCCATTCGAGCCTCTTTGTTAATGGCTGCTTGTACCACTCCTCTAACTGTTGAAAGCAGTTGTGGGCAAGATTCATAGTAGAAATTAGCTTCGGAACTTCCGATCAAAAGAGGAAGAAAAACGAACAAGGCTAGGAAAATTGGAGACGAAGAGGCCATTTGTGTATGAATGATCGACTTAGTTAAAACAAACTCTTCTTGTACAGATGATTGAGTGTTGGTGTGATTGGAAGAAGATGATGAATTCAAGGTTATTTATAGTGGTTATTGTGTACTTGCATGAAGGTGGAATGGAATTCTCTCAATGTTGGGCCCTTAGTAATCACCTAATACCAAGACTTGTAGAAAGTAAAAATGGCGTTGAATTTCTACGTGTTTCCACACAAATAATTATATTCAATTAATTAAACTAAATAAATCATTACAATTAACATCTATCATTAAGGATAATTTCACAAAGTTAATCAAAAGATGTTGATATGTTACGTTGTTGATATGGAAAAGTAAGATGCTCAACTACTCTATATAATTTTGATTAGGTTAAACGCGGAGATTATAGTGCTCAGCACTAAAAGCCTGTCTTACTTTTGACTTGTTACTTATATTTCTTTGAGCTTTATGCCTCTCATCTTCATTTCTATTTTCTAACCAGTTTCCTGCTGCTACTTGTGACCAAGTTATTGGTCTTAAGTCTTAACTTTAACTTTATTCTTGCTAGCATTGTTTCGTTTAACAAGGGTGAACTTAATATGGTACCATGTGAAAATTTTAAGAGTCGGGACAGGAACATATTGCAACAGTTCCTGAAAATCGGATCGAATTCGAAACCGAAATCGAAACCTGTTACAACATACTCTTAAAGATGAGAATCGGAATCGAAACCTATTACAACAGGTTCCGGTTCAGGGTCCTATTCTTTTTGCTCTCCCCTAGACTCAATTAGTGGCAGTTCCTAGAAATTTGTATTATGGATTCGTAAACTTCAAACATAAGCCATTGTTTTTTATGCAAAACATTAGCCGATTATGATGATACATAAGATAAATTAAAAAATAATAACAACAATAATAATAGAACAAAATCTAATTTAAACTCATAAATTTGCAATCGTGGACCGTGAATAGGGGAGTAAGATGAGCATATGATACGTCCCAAAATAACACAAAAGCATAGATTTTTTTTTTTTGAGGGACACAAAAGCATAGATAAAAAAAACATAACATCGTGATAAAATTAAATAACATGATATTGTTTTTTTAATTAAATCTATAAATTAAATAAGAAACATAAATTATCATGTACGTTCTTTTATCATTATCTATTTTATTATGTTGTCGGAAATTGTCTTATTTATGTACGTAGTATAAAATTGTCTGAAAAACTAATTTGTCTCAAAATTTATGGAGCAAACCTATTTTGTCCAAATTTATTTTGTTCGTGGAACTTTCACTTAGTTTGGGCACTCCAAATCACCCACATACTTGAAAGAGGGCACTGAAATTTCCTAGACAAAAGTTGAGTAAATATTAAAAAAAAGTGATGAAGAATTTGACTATGTAATTAGATAGTTCCGTATATTTTAACGTGGTTGGCGACAATGTTGACAATTAACACGAAACGCATGCATCAACTATTCCATATTTTGGATTTGGTTAAACGCGAAGAATATATTGTGCGGAGAAATTACTGTCTTACTTTTGACTCGTTTGTTTTTACATTTTTACCCTTTAAGATGATATCGTAACTGTTTTGCAATTCTGATGGTTACTTATAACCCAAATTCTTATATGAGACTGTCCTCACCATCAACTGATGGTGAGACCAGTTCACACTTGCGAATTTAAGTATGTTACTTCTATAATTTACCCATGTTACTTTTTTTATAATTTTAGAGGAGGTACTTTTTTTAGTTTAGGTATGTTACTTCTATAGTTTATACATGTTACTTTTTTTATACGGAGTAGTTTTAGGGGAGATACCTTCTTAGTTTAGGTATGTTACTTCTATAGTTTAAACATGTTACTTTTTTTAAAAATAATTTTAGAGGAGGTATTTATTTTAGTTTAGGTATGTTACTTCTATAGTTTAGACATGTTACTTTTTTTTATAATTTTAGATGAGGTACTTTTTTTAGTTTAGGTATGTTACATCTATAGTTTAGACATGTTACTTTTTTTATATAATTTTAGATGAGGTACTTTTTTAGTTTAGGTATGTTATTTCTATAGTTTAGACATGTTACTTTTTTTATACGGAATAGTTTTAGGGGAGGTATTTATTTTAGTTTAGGTATGTTACTTCTATAGTTTAGACATGTTACTTTTTTTTATAATTTTAGATGAGGTACTTTTTTAGTTTAGGTATGTAGTATGTTACTTCTATAGTTTAGACATGTTACTTTTTTTTTTTATATAATTTTAGATGAGGTACTTTTTTAGTTTAGGTATGTTACTTCTATAGTTTAGACATGTTACTTTTTTTTATACGGAATAGTTTTAGGGGAGGTACATTTTTAGTTTAGGTATGTTACTTCTATAGTTTAGACATGTTACTTTTTTTTTTAATTTTAGAGGAGGTACTTTTTTAGTTTAGGTATGTTACTTCTATAGTTTAGATCTATTACTTTTTTTATATAGTTTTAGAGGAGGTACGCTATTGGTTTCGCGCTCGTCACACTATCAAGTTGATGGTGTGACTAGTCTCACAGGAGACGCGCTGTACTTATAATAAGTTGGTGTGGCTAAATTTGTCATTAATTTTCTAACTATAATGCTTTTAAGCTGCAAATATTTTTATTGGTTGGCTACAATAACTTGTAACTCCCTATAATTTTTTTTTACTTATTTATCATTTTCAAATTTTTTTTCTTCAACAATGTACCTGCTCAAAAGAGCTACAATATCTTGATAACTTATTACATAATTTCTGCATAACTGATTATTTAGCCGCTCATATATTCTAACATTTTGCAAACAAATCCTTTTTTATCATCACTAGAGTAAGTAGAGTTGCTCTCAAAACGCTCATCCAAGTTAAGTCGCTCATAATTTGATAAACCTACCCACATAATAGATGGGTATACGCGATAGTACTATCTATTAGGGAGCATTTGAATTTAAATAGTTATAGTAAGAAGATTATGAGAATTTTAGTAATATGTAAACCAACGTATGTATCTTCAATTAAAGGTTTCCCTAAAAAACATTCGTTTGAGTTTACCACTACACGAAATTGTACCATTAATGACGGAAAATCTCGTCGCTAAAGGTCAATAGTGGTGGGATTCCCTTTCGCGAACCCGTCAAAAAAGAGGGACGTCTTTGATAAAAAAAATCTCGTCGTTGGCCCTTCGTAAAAGGCATTTATGACGGTTGTTTCCGTCTTTATTTGATTGTTAACCCTTTTGCAAAGGGCTTTTGCGGATGAATTTTTGACCCGTCATTATTGATTGATTATCATTAATGATACAAATTCTTGTAATGTACAGAACTGAAAGAGATTGATTAGCAAACAAAAAATTTCACTAACACAATTTCTTTTTATTTTTTATGTGTTTTTTAGGAAAGAAGAATAGGAAAAAAAATTATTTATTAAAATTAATTTAATTACCGAAACTTAATTTTCCTAATCCAATGAAATAATGTTCTTCTCAATGCTGAATATGAGTATCTTATAAAAACGCGAAATATGATTACAACTCCAATATATTGTACCATAGACGAGAAATTCCGTCGCTAAAGGTCAATAGTCGTTGATTAATGACAGGATTTTCTGTCGCGAATCCGTCATAAAAGGGGACCGTCGTTAATGAAAAAGTTTGCCGTTTACCCGTCGTAAAAGACATTTGCGACGGTTATTCCTGTCATTGTTTGGTTGTTAGTCCCGTCGCAAAAGCCTTTTGCGACGGGATTTTTGACCCGTCATTATTAGGTTGTCATTAAAGATACAAATTCTTGTAGTGTACGTTGTATGTTGATTAAACTTACCAAGGGACGTTCTCGATCTTTACTGAATGAAATATGAACATATCTGATGTTATTTGAATTCATTGATTTTGATTAAATTTGATAGGATCTGATTGATACTTTTTGGACCTGATCAGACTTTATTACTAAAGATTATCTTGAGAGAGTAAACTTATACTACCTCCATTTCAAAATGATATTTACGATTACTATTTGCATAAATATTAAGACAAAAGTAGGAAAGTTGGTTGTATATAATAAAACATGGATAAAGTAAGAGAAATGGGTAAAAAGGTGGGTGGATGTAAGAAAAAAAAAATGAATAAAGTAAGAGAAAGTGAGTGGAAAATTATAAATATTGTGGAGTAAGAAGGGTAAAGTAGTAAATTTTCATGTCAAAAAATAGAATAAAACAAAGTGTAAAGAACATTATGAAACGGACTAAAACGAAAAGTGTAAATATCATTTCAAAACGGAGGTAGTAGGACCTAATTGAAACTTATTGCAATTAAAGAACCTGATTGAAACTTATTGCCATAAATTAATTAATTATAGGACCTGATTGAAACATTATTGTCATTATAGGATTTGATTGCTACTTATATGAATTTATTAGAAATGAATTTATTTATTTTTTAAAGGTGAAGATAGTATACCTTAAAAGGTTAACATGTGTTATCTTTACCTTAGAAAAAATAAGTTCAATACAACCAAAAAATCAAAAAACAAAAAACAAAAAACAAAATATAAGTTTAGTTCAGATAAGTTAGGAAAAAAAATAATGCTTACCCGTGTATAAATTATAACTAAAATAAATTTAAATACTAAGTAAGTTAAAATCAGGTGAATAGAAATATAAAATGCACCCTTAAGGCAAATTTGACGTGAGGGATGCTAATAGAGACAAGGAGGAAAAAGGATAGGAAATTAATTAGTGTGACAAGGACAAAATATATAATATCTCTTGTTTGGTATAAACAGGGGATAAGAGTAGGATATACTCCCTCCATTCCAAAATAATCTTCCTGTTTATATTTTTTGACATGATTTTTTACCATAAATTTTCCCACCATCCCTTATTTAATTCATTCACATTTCCTCATTCACCCACCCAATCCCACTTTTATGATTTTTTTATTACTTTAATACAAATATCTTCTCTCTCCTTCATTTCTTTATTCATTTCCTTCATTTATTTATTACTTTCTCTTACACCTAATCATTACTCTTACACCCAATGTCTCAATTATTACAAGATTCAATTTTCTTATTTTTCACCCCAAACTCCAAATAGGAAGATCATTTAGGAATGGAGGGAGTAATATAGAAGAGTTTAAGAGAAGGGCCAGATGATTTATGCCACCCCTCCCTAGGTATTAAGTTGGAGGAATAAAAGGGGATTTTATCCCTATTCCTATCCCCCTTCTAATCCCCATCCCCTTAAACAACAAGTAATTTATTCTATCCCCAACCCCTTAAACAAACACCCCAAATGAAAGTAAAGTAAATTATTCATAAATGTTAAAGTTTAAGAAAGTTCAGAATAAGGTGTAATCAATTGGAGCCAGACCTTAGGAAAAGCAAAATATAGTCAACTACTACGTACTTTGTATTTTAAACGACGCACCATCTAGTCGTATAAGTTCAGAAAAGCAATGTGATGATCACCGTAATTAATCATGTTAACAAAACGTTTTTGGTTAAAAAGAAATAAAAGCTAATGCATACCTTGCTTAATTAGGTGCACCTACTGTTGCAAATGTCGTCTTATGCCACTTTTGCTTTTGGAAATTTTAACAAGTGTGGATAGGAGGATTTAGTCAAAGATTCGATATCAATTAGTTTGGTATTCATCGATTAAATTTAGATTCTTTATCCACTACATTAACTACTTAAAATTGCAAAGAACTATACTTAAATGAACGTTTTCGGAAATGGACATTTATTATTTTGGAAATTAATATTTATTTATTTATTTGAAAATAAACATTTATCTACTCATTCGAATATGAACGTTTATCTATTTATTTGGCAATCCTCATTTATTCAACCAATTTAGAAATGAACATTGATCTAGTAATTGTGAAATGAGTATTTACTAATTTTAAAATGAAATTAGTTATTGAATTACTATGTTATTACTTTTGAACATATATTTACATATATTGAGCAATTAAAACATGTCAAATAACATATTTTACCAAAAATATTGAACATTTTAGGCATTGCCTATATAAAATTGTACTTGATTACAAGATATTGGTAGAAATCATCAACTTATTTTTCTATATCTTCAATCTTGAATCTTGTTTTTGATGTAGTCTTGAGTTCTTATACTTTTGAATGTGTGTATGAAATGTGATTTAAACACAATATTTGATTTTCAGGGTTTCAATTTCCTCATTGTTGTAGGCTGAATATGAAAATAGTAAGTAATTTGTTACGATGATCACAACTAATTTAAAAATAACATTTACTGATTTGAAAATGATGAGCATGCAAAGAACACAAATAGGTTAAAAAGAAAGAACAAGGGTTTAAAAGATGCTCAGTAATAGAACAAGAAAGAACAAAAGGTATGAACAAATAAAACAAAAAGTATGAACAATTTCATTATGAAATTTCATTATGAACATTAACCAGATGATTATTATGAACAAACAAATAAACAAAAAAGAACAGACAATTCAACAAAAAAGAACAAACAATATAAAAAAAACATAAAAATCCAGAAGAAAGAACAAACAATACAACAATTATGAACACTTTTATGATGAAATTTAAAACAACTACATGAAAGAACAAACTGTACACACAAGAAAGAACAAACAATACAAAGAGAAAGAACAAACAATGCAGACGCTTGTAAAAACATAAAAGATCAATGAAGAACTTAATTTCATTATGAACATTAACCAAATGATTATTATAAACAAACAAATAAACAAGGAAGAATAAATAATTCAACAAAAAAGAACAAACAATATAAAATAGAACATAAAATTTCAGAAGAAAGAACAAACAATACAACAATTATGAACAATTTTTTGATGAATTTAAAAAACAACATGAAAGAACAAACATTACAACAAGAAAGAACAAACGATACTGGTGCGTTGTTTTTTGCGGGGTACAGCCAGAGCTGGTTGCACCCGGGTACAACAATTAAGGGTTAACTAACTAGCATATTATTAATCATGATCTGACATTTAATAAGTATCAGACGGGTCTAATAAGAGGTCCTTCGTATTTAATACCTTTTCAAATTTTACTAATTTGGAAATGGATGGGAAAATCATGTGTTGGTCACTTGGTCGACATTCACATCTCATTGCTCATTGCTCATTGCTCATTGCTGAAAGCCTGAAACTGCCAAGTAGTTAAGAATCTGATACTCCGTAACACTATATCAGAAGCACTGTACACTAGTACATCTTCATGGGCCGAAATTAGGACCAACCTTGAGTAAATGGCCAATTATGTAAGCAAGAAATGTAAGAAAGGCACCTGATAGAGTGATAAACCAACTGCTAATGCATAAACCCCCTCTCTTTTGTGGTTTATTTCCTTGACTATTATAGGCTGGAAATAGTATAATTTCTTTGGAAATTAGACTTCATTTAATTCAGTTATTGTCTCTTAAATTCAATAATTTTCATCATATGGGAGTAGTTCGTCATTGTTCGTTAGTCTCCCTATGATGGAGTTAGTTTTAGTATGTTTGTTTTGTCGTTCATTCATAGTACATGAATTTATGTAGAATTTGTTCGTTGGTAAAACTTTTTGCGTGATTGCAACAAATATCAATTTTTCGAGTACATTCAGATGAATCAAGTGAAAATCGTCCTCGCTGGTACATCGCGCAAATCGTTAGACCTTCTCTATGAAAAGGCTGCATGTTTCACCGTTATATATGTTCAACTTTTTAGTCTGGGCGGAATACTACTCAATTTGAAAAACTATCTAGCTAACTTCCCTTAGGTGATGCATTTTTATTTATATCATCACTTACACAAATACATTATGAAAAAAAGCTTAAAACATTAGAAATTAAATAACCTTCCTAGCTACTTAAATTAACCTAATCCAATCCTCATAAGTCATAACCCTAGTCATGCATCTACCACAATCTTCCCTTCTAATTGAGCATAGTTGCCATCCTCTTGCACCATTTTAGCCTCCCTTTTGTAAACATAAACACAAGACGCCAACAAAAACGCCCCCATATTCAAAACAGCCAACCCAAACAAAAACAAGTAGTAGTAATCCAAGTGACAATCATTCAAATTGTTCCCTATCCAACTCTTGCCACCATTTTTACCTGTCCCTTTATCTATCAAAGTAATAAGTAAACTATTCATGAAATTCCCAACTCCGATCGCGCTCGTAAAAAACGTCGTCCCTAAGCTTTGCATGTCATCCGGGGATTGATCATAGAAGAACTCTAACAAACCAATAGAGTTGAAAACATCTGCCAAACCAATTAATGCATATTGAGGCAATAACCAAAAAATGCTCATAGGAACCATGGCATTTTTACCTGTGACATGGTCTACCTTAATCACATGCATCCTTTGCATCTCCACCACATAAGCGAATGCTATGGCCGCAATTTGGATTATACAACCAACGCCGAGTCTTTGAAGGATGGTGATCCCTCTAGGGTTCCCGGTTTTCGCCCTCATTAAGGGGACAAAGTAACGGTCGTAAATAGGTACAATGAGGAGCATTGTTAGGGTAACGAAACTTGTTAGAGAGGCTGCTGGGACTTTGAAATGAGTACCTATACGACGGTCTAAGGTAGTTCCTTGTTTGACAAAGAGGGTGTTTATTTGTGCCCATATTGTGCTAGGTATTAGAAGTACTAGCCATATCATTATCATTCCACATACTTGCTTTGTTTTCTCAACTTGTGCTTCTGTGCATGGTAGCCTTGAACTTCCTTGTTTTATGGTTGCCTTGTCCAAAAACCTACATTAATTCAAACAATTTTAATTTTTATATGGCCGCGGATTACTTGGTGATAATTATAAACTTTTACTCCGTATCACAAATTCTTATTTACAAGGGTTGTACAATAAATATTGTACACTGACGTAAAAGTTAACCCAAATGCTTAAAAACTAAGCTTATACTACATCCGTTTCAGAAAGTTCTTTACGCTTTGGAAAATGTGTCCAAAGTATTAAAACTTTGACTGTAATTTCTCACCATTATATACATCAAAAAGTTACATGTAAGATCTTGTTAGATTGGTTTAGGGATGTATTTTCAGAATATCAAATTTTTATAATTTGGATATATATTGGTAGTTAAATATTGCACTGGAGACCGTGCAAATAGTAACTGTAAAGATCTTTTTGAAACGGAGGTAGTATATGTAAAAGTTATCTATTTTTTAGTGATAAATTTTTTCATTTTAATAAAACTTATTTCTTCGAAATCACTAATAATGTATAAAATTAATTATTTAACCCTTAAAAATGTTTATCTATTAATTTTTTTTACTAATATTAAAGTTAATCAAAACTACTCCCTCCGTCCCGGAATACTGGACCTGTTTTTCTTATCGGGCCGTCCCTTAATACTTGACCTGTTTCTAAAAATAGAAATATTCTAACAATATTATATTATTTCTCACTCCACCCCTATTAACCCACCTACCCCCTACTCCATACAAAAAATAATTAAAAATTCAACCCCTACTCTCCCCCAACCCCACCTCTTAACCCACCTCCCACTAACTACATTAAAATAATACCCCACTATCAACTACTACCTATTAAATTAAATAAGTCAATTCAAGTCCCTTAAACTCTGTGTCGGTCAAACCGGGTCGAGTATTCCGGGACGGAGGGAGTAGGTAAAGTTACGAAAAAGGGGTAAAAATTATCTTACTGTACAATAAATTTATTGTACACCTTGTACGCGAAAGACCTTTTGACTCCGTATTACCATAGACATCGTCATGAGATATTTCTTACAAAAATCATGCGGAGTACAAGTTTATCGTTATTATAAGATTGTACGTAAATCATTTTTCATTAGGTACCCATGTCTATCAAACGTGTCGTAAAGTCTAACATATGCATTTGTCGACCATTTCATAACCTACGTAGTACCATATATATGATTATGAGGAAGGTAAGAACATCTTATCACAAAGGAATCATTCTTCCACTATAGAATATATGAAGTAACATCAAGCCAAGTCAAGTTGAGGTATGAATCGTATGATTGTCACTTTCTTGATGTATATGTAGTATATTGACAATATTGATTTGGTGTTTAACATTACTGATTAGGTTTTCCATCAAATCATTAATCAGTGCTATGTATTACGAGTTTCAAACAGAGGCATTTATTTCCTAAAGATACTGCAAATTAATTATAAATTAATGTGGGAGACTTACACGATGTTTTATGGGTCAGAACTTTTATTAACATATTTATTGTTCACGGGAAATTTCATAAAACCAAAAATCATACATAGTACCTAACATGCCGACTTGACTCTCTGATCTAAGAAATGAAGGGAGAAGAAAACTCAAGCTAGCTAAGGAACAATTAAAAGTAAAGGACGAAATAGAAGTAGAGGAAAAAAGAGGGAAACTGCTAGTAATACAAGAATGGTTAGGAGTTAGGACCAACCTAACGAAAAACCAAAAAGCGATTAATATTGTAAGGGGCCAGTATATCCGAGTTCCTATCTGGGAGGAACAAGAGAATCTTACCTACCAGGCTACCATATATATATATTTACTCTGTATAATCAAGTACTACCTCCGTTCATCTAAGTTTTTTTATGCATTTGAATATGTCCAAAGAATGAAAACTTTAACAGTAAATTCTCACTATTATATATATGAAAATGTTATCATGTACGATCTTGTTAGATTGGTCTCGATATGTGTTTTCATAATATCAACTTTTTATAAATTTTCACATGCGAAATTGGATATATTAATAGTTAAATATTACCAAATTTTACTTGTTTCCCATTAGAATGTTTTTTTTACTTTTTTTTTACTTGTTACCCCCACCATCACATATCCACCAAATTTCTTAATTACCATGCAAATAGTAAGCCTAAATATCATTTAGGAACGGAGGTAATACAGAGTATGTACTTATGTACTATGCATCATGTTTTCTTCAATGGCCTTAGGGTTATACAAATTTCGGATGGGAAAGTAGATTCGAACATGTGACCTATCATCCACAAGTCTACAGTCTTAACTTATACAGAGTAGGAGTAGCTATAAAACAAGACCATATTTATAATTTTGAGGAACGTACAACAACAACAAAAGGTATGAACTAAATTAAAATATACCTACCAGAAGTTGTTTCAAGAATTAGCCTTGCAACGGTAGCAAAGGGGCGTAGGCGCACATGGATAGTGGGAATTGGGAACCTAAAAATAGTAAAAGTTCAAAAGGACCACACCTTGACCTTCACTATTTTCATACGCTCGTAATAGTAAAGATTCCAAGTATTGAATTGGCCGGCCCGACATATTGATCAAATCTATGTTGATATCACCATTTATCTTTGGACTACCCTAAGAAACGTGGTAAAAGGGAATCTTTAATTAAGACCAATTTGTAGTTAGTTTAGGTATAAATGATCCTCAACCAATAATCTTGGAAGATAAGGTAAACCTTATACAACTTGCAAGAGTGCCCTCCCCCCACTATACATGTTCCCATCATTCTAAGGACCATTCATTTTTAATGTCAAAAGCTACTACTCAATTAGGGCATTAACAAGAGCCGAAGCTAGGCAGGGGGCTAGGGGGTTGGATGTCACTCCAGCGAGATTTTTCCTTTTAAAAAAACATTGTTATTATGCGAAATAATATACATTAAAAAATCATTGTATTCGCAAATAAAAAAAATTGATGATAAATAATATGCGAAAAGTGGTAACTAGCTTTTGGTCTTATGTACTAATTATTCTCATTGTCACATATTGGGTCTAACTTTTTCACCCGAACAATATTGACTTACGTAGTATATTGTTTAGTACTACGTATGTTGTAGAACAATTTATCTTCAATTCTCTTATATATAATCATTTGCTTTGAATTTTAAATATTTGATTTGATTGTCTACGTGAATAATGGTTATAATTAAAAAAGAACGGATTAACCGATTAAGTATATAAGAAAGTATTATATATAATACATAATATATAAAATTGTCTAAGATAGCTACTTGGACGTACGTATTTACATATATCCAAACATATAGGGAGGCCTTCCGGTCATAGCACAATTATTTGGGACCATTAGAATGACACGAAGGAATAGTACACTGTACACATTTATGAATGGGTGACCTAGAAATAATGAAAATGGGCCAAACACACTTTTAACTTTGCTTCATAGTAACTGAATTCCTAGTATTGCCCGACAAATTGGGCCCATTTACAGTTAATCACCAATGAAATAAAGATAAAATGTACTACTTCATTACATATGAATCTCAAATTATCACATCAAAATTATAGATGAGACTCAACAAACCTTTGAAACAACAATAATCATGTGAAAAAGATTATAGACATGCATGTTTCCCTTACTCTAGGGTCTATATTATCAATTTAATGTAGAAGGGCTGTTATTCGCTCACTTTCAAAAATATTGTTATCTGTTGCGCTACTAAAAAAAATACTGAAGGTCATTTTGATAATTTCACATGATATTTATATAGTACATTATTCTTAAACGTCAAAGAATAGTTGAAGTAACGCACCTGAAAATCGAAGTTCTATTTTCCGGTGTTTTTCCAGTAGTGATATAATATTGTGGTTGAACCTCTTGAAATTGCTTAGATTCAGTAGGAACTTTCAGTTTCCAATTAGCCATTGAAGTGATTAAAACCTTACCAATATCTGATGTAGGACTTTTTGTGTTTCTAGGTTTGTGTCGATATTTAGGAGTCCCTAAATAAAAGACAATCAAAGATAGGATAAGGGCAATGGTAGGGATACCATACCCTAAACCCCATCCAGAGTTTTCTTGGATATAGACAAGTCCTACAGTGGCAAATAGACCACCTAAGAAGGCACAAAACATCCACCAATTGAAGAAGGAGGCTTTGAGTTCTTTCTCATCGGAATCAAAATCGTCGAATTGGTCCGCCCCCAAGGTTGAAATATTAGGTTTCGTGCCTCCGGCTCCTATGGCAATGATGTAGAGGGAAGTATAGAACAACACTATTTGGTGTGATGAACTATTGTTGTTGCATGTTCCATTTGTGCATGTTGGTTTGAGGGACTTGAGAGAAACAACTATAGTCAACAATATCATGCCCTGTAAAATATCCAATATATATATGCATTAGCTCAACGTCAGAAATTTACTATTAAGATTCAAGAAATATAATAATATATGTAGTGCATGACTAGTAAAATTCAAAAATTTGTCAAAAATGATCTTTTATAACCCAAAATTTGCGAGAAATGGCCTTATATATATATTTTTTTTTCTTTTTGTGAAATCACACCTTAATGTAATTTTTTTTTGCAAAGACAACCTAAGGGAAGTTTTCGGCATTAATTGAGCTTTTCCAGCAATTGACTTGCACGTGTGGCTTCATTTTGCTACATTTTCAACAAAACGCATTGTTAAAGTGATGTTTATTTTGGTAATGCTCAATTTTGATATATTATGTCGTGTTTAAGGGAAATTGTTTCGTTTCCACTAAACATGCTCGTTTTCACAAGTTAACATGTAAAATGAAGCCACACTTGCTGATCACGTGTAAGTCAATGGCCGGAAAATTAAAGCTCATTCAATGCCGAAAATTTTCTTTTGATTGTCTTTCGCAAAAAAAAAATAAAAAAAATTAAGATGTGTTTTTACAAAAAAAAGTTATAAAAGGTCATTTTTCGCAAAATTTGAACTATAAAAGATCATTTTTGACAAATTTGCTAACAATTTAATAGGTATAGTAAAACTTGAATCCGTGACATAATTTTTTTTTAACCCTTTTCAAAATATTGTCACCAAACTGTACTTCCATTTGGATTTAGGGAGCAGTCGAACATATACTTCTATTGTTACATTATGACCATATATGAAAATTGTATAAGGAAAAGAACATTCTTCTTTGGCCCACAAAGCCACAGTTGACTTTTAGACATTGAAACCAAGTAAGGCAAAAAGTTATCAAGATAATTTTTATTGGTGCATTATCGCGCATACTTCACAAACTTGCAATCTAGTCTTATTTTACAAAAAAAGGAATTCTTCGCAAATTAATATAATTATGTACCATATGCTTATTGATAATATAAGAAGAAGAAAACCATGACTTTTATAATGATTAATCATAATCTACAACTAATGGGACATGCATTAAGCGAGCATAGTTATTAAATGTTATTTTTTAACACCCTAGTAGCATAAAATGGACAAATAGACCTACCCTACAAAGAATCATGAGTTCTTTCACTAACATGATCCTCATTCGTGGAGAGCAATGTTGCAAATCCACTTCCATTTCAATCCGTGTCATACCCATTAATTTTGAATGAGACATTGTTTTTGGTCCCACAATTGATTTTTAAAATAGACAAATTAAATCTCTAGATCAAGTGATCAACTAGCTAGTTGAGGTGGGGAGAAGTAAACCAAGAAATTCATAATGTTATGTTTTTATTAAGAAAATTTATGAGGCTCAAAACATATGTAGTAGTACTAGTATAACATGAGTACTTATGAACATAGACTTGATCATGGACGAGTTCATGAATCTCTTGTTCATTAGACCTAACAACAAATTCGCAAATAAATAAATAGTGTATCGATTTTGTATTGTCACGTTGATAGTATATTTAATTATTTGAAGTCATGTTGTCAACTGACTCAGAATACATAGATGCAGTTTATGCAACTTGTTAATTAGTTAATGCAACTTGTTATCGCTGGATTACTTTTTTACTTTCTTATGTGTAGAAAATAAGATGGTAGAGAAAGTTTACCATGACATAGATGAGAGAAGAGATGGTGAAAGTCCAATATCGACCAAGATAAGCATCGGCGATGTAAGCACCGATGATCGGTGTCATCCATACCACTCCATTCCAGTTATTCACATTCCTAACCGACGAAACGGTGTCTTCATGGAGTTGAGTTGTCAAATAAACAACCAAGTTTGATGCTATGCCATAAAAGGCCATTCTCTCACATGCTTCATAAGCTATAAGAGGATATCGCACACTTTTAATTAGCTAGTGTTGGATATCTTGTATTATATATGAAGGTAATTCACATTTAAATGGCAAAAAAGACATATATGTTTCTTCTATATAAGAAGAAACTTACCAAGAAGAAAAGCACAAGCCTTCCATTTGCCTGTCTTAGAAGCAATCACCGGGCGGCCGCGGAGATCCATCGTACCATCATTGGTGTAGCCCTTAGTGTTGGTTTCCAAATCCATATTTGGGTAAAGGAGAAGTTTGTATAGTTGCTGCTTTGTTTTTGAGTTTGGTTTGTTAGAAATAGAAATGGAATGAAATTAATTAGGTAGGAGTATATATAGCTCACACAATATACGAGCTAGAGTTTGTGGACGTTAGGCTAGTATCTCTTTCATGTTTTCCTTTCTTTGTAGAATTATACGTTAAAAGGTCTGTTTTTTTTTTTTTTTAAAGTACATGACGAAAGGTATTGCACGCACAAGGTGTACAATAAATCTAATGTACACTAGAATAACTTTCACTCAGCTTTTCGTAACTTTTAACATCTTTTGATTAAATTTATATTATGAAGTTTTTTGATAAATAACGTTTTAAAGGGTTAAATGGTTAATTCTATACATTATAAGTGACGACATTCTGGAAATTGATTATCTGATTCTATTTTTCTGCACGTACAATACACCCCATCTCCGCCTCATCCGAGTCATCGACCTCCTCAGGGCACTCTCTTAATGGTAAACTTTCTTAAGAAAAAACCTTGAGCCACCGGGTTATTCAAATAAGTCGTGTTTTCTGTAGTTTTCCCATGTTACAACTTCTGTACCAATTCGTTATGAAGTAATAATTTTTATTAAAATGAAATTTTTTATCACTAAGAAATAGACAACTTATACGATTAACTTTTAAGCACTTTAAGTTATCACCTCGTTTAAATAAGAACATGTAAGTAAGTAAAAAGGTCTTACTACCAAGTATAAATAGGATAATTGTAAACTACTCCCTCCGTACTTAATTAAAAGACACGCTTTCCTTATTCGACAGTATTTAATTGAAAGATATACTTTTTTTTTTGGCATGTTATAGTCTCCACTTTCAATTGAGGTTGGCATGAGTGGTTAAGGGCCTCTTGCTCCTTAACCAAGGTCTCGAGTTCGAGCCTTGGGAATGGAAAAAATCTCAACTGGGAGGGATGCTGCCCATCGAGGTACCCATGCAAACTCCCACGGGAGATTACCTCGCCAAAGGCGGTGGGAACTCCTCGTAGTAGAACCAAAAAAAAAATAGTCTCCACTTTCAATTATATAAATCTATCTCTCCCTCTCGTGGTCCCCACACTTACTCACATTTTTTTTACTACAATAAATATTTCACCCACTATCAATTACTTACAATAAATAATAACTCAATATTTCACTTTCATCTAATTTTAATAATAGTGGAGCGCTAAAAGCCGCCCTACATTACTCAAAACAGCCCCACTATTTCCCACTATTTTCCCTTAATACCGTTACTTAATCCAACTTTTCAATTATGATTCCCAACTATTATCTTATCAGATTTGGTGTAAGGCTGCGACAGATAGTTCCAATCCCGTTGAGACAGTTCAGTAAACACGTCCTATGGGATGTTAAACAGATCAGTTTCACCTTCATCCGAGAACAACTTAGTAAAATAATGCACCATATATGTGATTATTTTACTCAATCTATATCATTAATCCACACACCATCATCCCCCTTAATTGTTGTGATTTTTTTTTCCACCGTCAAATAATCGTGCTTAGATGAAAAAAGGTTGTATTTCGATCACCATTCTTGAGCCAGTCTACTCTCGATTTTTGGTACCACAATAATTCTTCCCTGTCAAGAATCAAGTCTAGATCTCTTCTAATTTTAGCCTCTAATTTGATGAGACCTCTGTCTGTGCGAGAAGAGAGGGTTTTTTGTACCCCTTCAAGTCGAGCCAATAGAATTCTTTTCTGCTTGAAAATATTGTCGAAGACTTGTTTATTCCACAACTGTAATTCTTCAGATAAATGTGAGAGAGTAGGGATTGAATCAGCGTGCTTATTCCACCTTTCCCCCCACAAATTCTTGGAAATTCTCATGTGTAAGCCATGAGGCTTGGAACCTAAAGGGCGGTTAATAGAATGCAGTGGGGCAAAATCCATTTGGGGAGATGAAAATCGAGCAGTGATCTGACTGTGCCACCGCAGATAGATTTTTCATCGTTGTTCTCTCGAATCTTATCCCACATTCACTATTACATAAAGCTCTGTCAAGTCTGCCGCTTTGACGTGTTTCTGGAGAATTATCTCGTGCCCAAGTGTGACTAGGCCCCGTGAATTCGATATCAATTAAATCCATGTCATCAATCCATTCATTGAATCTTGCTGATCTCCTTGTGCTTTCATTGCACGAACTGTTACGTTCCGATGGAAACCTTGTGTCGTTGAAATCACCAGCTAACAACCAAGGTTGATTGTGTGTTGTGGAAAATTCTTTGAGTTCGTTCCATAAATCTCTTCGCTTAGTCGGGTCCGGCTGGCATTAACTGCAGAGAAATACCACGGCACGACCCCTATTCTTTTAATTTCCATGGTGATATGTTGTTGATGCTTTAGAATTGGTTCTACTGTGACTAGGTCAGGTCTCCAGTAAACCCAAATCCCTCCACTAAAGCCCATTGCATCTACTCTGGTATGCCCCGAGTAGCCTAGAATTGAAGCAATTTTCAACGCCTGTGTTCCTCCCATATGAGTCTCCACAAGAGGTAGAACATTCGGTTGGTGATTACGCACTAGGTCTTTGAGAGCCGAAATAAAAGTTTGACTGCCTGCACCTTGTACGTTCCATGCCAAACAGGAGATTGGTAGTGTGTCTGGAGCCAAGTTAGGGGTTCTTTCTTCCATAAAAGCTGGTATTGAGGGAAGGGTATCCAAATAATCTTGGTTGATCAACATAATGAGGTGCTGAACCTCATTGGGTAATAGAATCGTCATCACCAAGTCTGGTGGACTCGAAATTGGTGGTAACCAGGAACCTATCCTTACTTCCAGGATGTGAGTCAGGGGGATCGCCACCCCCATGTACAGGATGTCCATTGGTTGACTCACAAAAACTTTCTTATCCGAGGGGATCATCACTCTCAAGACATCTTGGTGCGGTGGGAATATTGACTCGATCGATGGATTGACTTGGTTGGACATTGAAGATCTGTTTACTACCTGGTACAATTGCTTCTGTTTCTTGTGATATGACTTCTCCAAACACCAAAGTATTTTCCTTGCCAGTGGGCCTGGTTAGGATTTTGGATACAATACGATTTTTAGAAATATTTTTGAAAATATTTTTTGTGTGTTTTGAACTTTTGAGGATTCTTTGAGATATTCCCTACATTAAAGCCAATAACCCCGGAGATTGGTTGCGAGTTAATTCCTAAATCCGCAGTTTGGTAGGTATTTTCGGCGCTATCAAATATTTGATTCTCGATATCTTGGTTAGTCTTGGAACCTTCCTGATTTATCTCAAATTCCTTAGCAACTTACCCCTTCAAAATTGCAAATCTAGACCCATTAGCAGATTTTTCGCCTTGAATATTGTGGGTTACCTTATCAGTATTCCTTCCAATTTGAGCACCTTGCACCGCCGCCTTGTCTACTTCCCTAGTACCACCAGAAGTAGTGGTGTTGGCTCCCGTAGTTTGGTTGGCTTGTTTCGGGTTATGCTTTCTAACTGGCTTCTTGACAAGCATCCAGGTTCCAAAGTTCTCCCTTTCTTCTGGTATAATAACATTCAATTGGTCCATGATCGAGGTGTTTTGAAGTTGTTGTTCAATGTCCACAACCTCCATGCTAGTCACACGATTAAGTATGGGGCAACTTTCCCCCGTGTGACCCAGTTTTCATGGTTCTCAGTTTTCCTTTTCCATTGAGAGCTTTTTAAAAAAAATTCAAATTAGTGAGAGTCCTCAGTTAATTAGAGATATTATTTGACACTTTTAAAATAGATTTTGATCGAACCCGGATGATATCATTATTTTGGCTTTCGTTTTAACTTATTTTTAAAACGAATCTAATGATGCAAAAATCATTCATATAAGATTTGTTTGTTCACACTTCAGTAGCTTTTACCATACAGTTCTCAAACAGAAAAAAAAAATGCCGTTGCGACCTTCCATCACCCCCGACTTACCGACTACCGCGAAACATTCACCGCCATAAACTACATTCAGTCGTTCACCGTCATAAACAACGAAATAAAAAGCGCTCCTCATCATGGGTTGCAAATCCGAACCCTAATTCCAGAAAATCCTCCCTGCTTTCAATCTCCCCTGTGAAAACCTTACAATTCCGATTCTAAACCCTAACCCAAGACTATGTTCATCCTTTTTCTTGTTCGGCCAATTTCTCCGTTCGGTTTCACGAATTCGTCGATCAAAATCTTCAATTTAGCGAAAAACAATGTACATTTAACTTCTATCTACTTGTTTGAGGCAACGAATTAGTATCGAATGGTAATTCAACGGTTACACCAGTGTCGATTTGGTACATTCGTCTATTTTACGGCGTGTGGATGGTGATGAAGAAGTGCGAGGAATTCATCTAAGGTAACCAAAACCTTAATTATTTTTGCAATTTGGGATTTATAATTAAATTAATTTGTACCTTTTGCTGTTCAGTTCATTTATTAAGCTTAGCGTGTGTTAATTTCCAGGCTTAATCGAGATAATTTCATTTGAACATTTCTTGTGAGTGTTATTATGGTCTATCATGATTTATTTACTATTGCTGTGGTGGTATTGTCTGTCTTGGTTACGGATTACTAGTTAATTTATCATGAATTTACGTGTTATTAACTTATTATCCAGTTTTCCTGTAGATGAAAAGGAGTAGGATATATTTCCTAAATTGAGCTTTTTTTATTGAATGATTTTATCTTTATTTGTTCATTTTACTTTTTAAGTGTTTCCTTCACAAATCACAATAATAATGCTTTCTCACAAGCAGGCTCGCCTATTTGGGATAGCGTGGAATAGGAAGGCTAACACATGAAGCTTCTTCCTTATGGGTCGTAGACTCGTTGTGATGTTAAATGGGCTTCTTGTATTTGGATAATTATTCTTAGAGAAATTATGTTTTTAATTTTTACCCTTAATAGAGTTTGAAGTGGATTTTGGTGATTTAGACTGTCAATGAAGCATAATAGAAGGTGACATGAACCTAGTTAGCCGTTATGTTCAAATTTATGTATTATCTTACAATTCTTATCTTTTGGCAATAGGTTTGTAGCTACAGTCTATACAGTACTCTATGGTGAAGGAGAAGGTTTTTGATAGGATAGTTACCATGTGTGGCCTTGTTATCTTGAGTAAGGCTATCATAAATGCTTTTATCAAAATTTAGAATGACTAATGTTATGCTGTTTTGTTGTATAGTGTTCGGGGTATGGGATGCCAAGTTCCGAGTACATTGATGGTTTCTGTGATTATTTTTGAGGTACAGTTAGCCAGAAGCGAGAGCTAATAGAAGAACGAGGGAGTATGCTGATATCTCTTCTAGTTAAAGGAACTTTGTTTGGTTTATCAATTCTTTAGTGTAGTAGACTTGTATGGGACGAGTGTTACTATGATCTGTTCTGAAGTTTTTGTGTTATGAGTGGAGTGTGGGATGCTGACTTCTGAGTATTTTGATGCTTTTCGTGCAATTGATTTTGGGTATAATTGGCTCGAAGCAAGAGTTGTTGATTAGGATGGGAAGTTGTATTAAGAACAAAATCATAAATTCATAATGGGGAGTATGATAATACCTCATCATGGCTAAAGATACTTTTGTTTGGTTTATCAGCTCCTTATACTTTATTTCATTTGTGACACATCTTGTCCTATGGTTCTGAAGAGAGTAATATATGGGAAAACGGCTATGAAATTTTGCAAGTTCATGTTCATTGTTTTTCTAAACTTTGTATTTCTATGCTCTTTATTACTAGTAATGTGTTTTAAAATGGTTTGTTAAAAAAAGATATCAATGAATTAATAGTTTAGATACTTGATTTGTGTCTTTTCCATTTCAAATAAGCTTGTTTACTTCTTTCTGGTGTGTTTGGATCTGAAATTATCAAAATCTTTGAATGAAATACGATGATCTCATTCTTTTTCCTGATTTGATTTTTTTTCTTCTGATGTGATCTTATTTGATTTTTAAAGAAGGGGTAGGAAACAAGAAACAGTAAGATTGGCTTAAGTCCCCCCCCCCCCCCCCAATGCAAGATGGAGACATGGAGTTTTGGCATTTTGGACTAGAAAAGGATATTGAATTGGATGGAGGGATATCAACTTGTTTGCTTTGGTCTTTGATGGACAATGAATTGACTTGATTACGGCTTTAGGGTTTGGTCTTTCCCGAAATTTTTTGAACTTATAAAAGAATTTAGAAGTGGTGCTAAGTGTAAAAGTTATATTAGTATCCGTAAAGATGCCCATGATACAAAGTGTCATTACCAACGATAAGTTTGCTCTCGACCCCATTTGGTGAATGGATTTTTCAGTATATTGTGATAGATGATGTGGTGTGAACTTAGGGTTTTATGGATTTTGAGGTATTGAGTTGTATACTCCCCTTGTTGTTTAAAGAGTCTTGTGGCTTTTGTGCTTCTATATTGGTTAGTAGATATTAAATTTATATTCTCCAGCAATGGTGTTGTGGAGGGATTTGGAAGTGTCAAAATGCTTGAGACTTTGATGGAAGGGACGTAGTTTTAGAAGATGTGTATTGATACAAGGTATGTAAAATGCTATGCTTTTGAGGTATGAGTGGATTTACGCTGAAAAAAGACAAGGTGTCGTTTAAAGGGCTTCCTGGTGGTTGTGTCTGAGAAGGTGATAGATCGTTTCTTAGGGCTTTAGGGGTGTTGGTCTCTGTTATGAGATCCGGATGAGTACTCAATGCTGGTATGTTGAGATACTATAATATATCCAAGAACAAAATGTGACTTTCTCTGTACGTCAGATATGTGACTTGTACGGGACGAGTGTTTTTATGATCTGTTCTGAAGTATCTATGCTTTGATTGGAGTATGGGATGCTGATTTCCGATTATTTGTTGGTTTATGTAATTTCTTTGGGTATAATTGGCTAGAGGCAAGAGCTGTTGATTTAGGATGGGAAATTGTGTTAAAACAAAATCATAATGGGGGAGCTGTTGACTTGTAAGACTTTTGTTTTGTTCATCAGCTCCCTATTTTTTATTTCATTTGCGACACATCTTGAACTGTGGTTAGTGGAATCAGCTATAAAATACTTACAAGTTTACGTCCATTACTTATTTACTTTTTCTGGTGTGTTTGGTTCTGATATTTTCAAATCTTTGAATGGTTTTAATTTGTTTTAAGAAATACAATGATCCCAATGTTTTCCGCATTTGAATTTGTTCTTCTAATATGATCTCATCTGATTTAGAGAAAGGGAGTAGGAACCAGAAATGATCAGCTGAATGTGGCTTCAGGTGGTTTGCCGCCACCGGTGCTAGATGGAGTTTTTCTCATTTTAGACAAGAAAAGGATACTGAATTGGAGAATGGATATCAAATTGTTTGCTTTTGTCTATAAAGGATTGATTTGACGGATATTGACTTGATTATGGCTTTGGAGTTTGTTCTCTCTCGGTTACATTTTGACTTATTAAAGGATTCTGATGTGGTGCTAACTGCTAAGTGCTATATAAGTATCTTTTAAAATGCTCAGGAGTCAGGATACAAAGTTTTATTACCAAGGATGAATTTGCTCTTGACATAATTTGGTGAACATCTTCTTTCAGTATATTGTGGTAAATGATGTAACATAAACTCGGGTTTTTATGGATCTGGAAGTATTGAGTTGCGTACTCGCCTTCTGATTTTAGTGAGTCTTATGGGTTTGTGGAATGGTTTAGGACTGATTTTGTGCTTCTCCACTTCATATTTTATTTTCTATTTTTTATATAGATTTCAAGTATATATTCTCCTGCAATGGTTTAGTGGAGGAATTATGTGTGCCATAGTGCTTGAGATATTGATTGGATGGACATAGTTTTAGATGAAGTGTATACGTATAACGTATAAGGTATATAAAATGCTATGCTTTTGAGGTACAAGTGTATATACTCGGGATAAACACGAGGTGTCTACTTGGTGAGTTGCTGTTGGTTTTATTTGAGAAGTTGATAGATGGGTCTGGTTTCTTAGGGGTTTTGGTCTCTGTTCCTTTCGGCTTTTTCTGAATGTAAGATCCGATTGAAGTATTTGGTGTTGGTATGTTAAAAGCTAATTTAAGTTTATCTCTTAAATTTTTAAGGATAAAACTTAATTACACGGGGAATCTATTTGAGATGTTCCGTGACCTGTATGGGACGTGGGTTGTATAATGTTCTATTCTGAAGAATTAATGCTTCGATTGGAGTATTGGATTCTGAGTTTTGAGTATTTTATGGCTTTCGTGGAATTGATTTTTGAGTATAATTTGCTCGAGGCAAGAGCACTTTATGTAGGATGGAATATTACTTTAGGGAAAATTATAATGAGTGCGCTATTGGTAGAAGTGCTATTAAAAATGCCTTGATATTTTTTTTTAAAGCGACATAAAGTTTTAGATTTAATCTGATGTGTTTATCATTTTAAATGAGCATACTTCTTCTGATGATTTAGGATGTGAAATATTTTAATTATTGAGTGGTTTCAAATTAATTTTAACAAATACATAAATCTCCTATTTTAACCCTATTTCAAATATTTTTTTGATGTGATCTCATCTGATTTATAGAGGAGTAGGAACTAGAGATGGTGAACTTAATGTGGCTTAAGATTTCCTCCCTCTAATGCTAGATGGAGTTTGCCGTTTTGGAATAGTGAAGGACACCTTATTGGATGAATGGATATTGATTTGTCTGCACTGGTATATATAAGAATGATGGATATTGACTTGATTATGGCTTTGTAGAATTGGAGTTTTGTTCTTTCCAGAAAACAGTTTGAACTGATGGAAGGATTCTGAGGGGTGTACTAGGTGTTAAGTTATATTAGCATATTCCTAGTTTCCCAGGATACAAAGTGTTATTACCAAGGATAAGTCTGCTATATACATCATTTGGTGAATACTTTTTTTCAGAATATTGTGGTAGATGATGTAATTCAACTTGGGCTTTTATGGATCTGGAGGTATTGAGTTGTGTAGACCCTTCTTATTTAGTGATTCTTGTGGCTTTATGAAAGGGTTAAGGACATGTTATTTGTTTATGGATTTTAATTTCATTTTCCTGCAACGGTGTAGTGGAAGAATTGGGAGTATGATGATTTCTCATCTGGCTAAAGAAACTTTTGTTTTGCTTATCAGCTCATTTCATTTGTGACACATCTTGTATGATAAGGACTGCGTATGCTTGAAGCTTTCATTGTGTTATTGTTAACTAACTATTATATCAACAAAGTTCACAAAAGCGAAGGGTTTTAAATTTTTAATGGTGTGCTAGATGATCAATAGAGAACAATAAGTATACACGTCTTTGTATTATGATCTCTTACTCTCTTAGCGTATGTTTGTGTAATTGTTCCAAATTCTCTCTAGAGATTGTGTGTAGTGATGGTTTCGTTGTGCATCGAAATTCAGTTGCCTTGACCCTTTTTAGAGAATTCATACATATAGCTGAAAAATCAATACCTTATATTGCATTGCAACAAAAAAATTCATACAGTGTTATATGCTGGCCTTTTGTTTTTGTTAATTTTTTTTCCAAACGAACTATTTTGTTCTGTGCTGAATTTTCAAAGGTGTGGCCCATGCACATCCCGAGCCAATCTTACATGCCATGTGTTTCCCCCTAAATGCTGACCATGCATGACTCTCCTTTTCGATTCCATGTCATGCGATGTGTTTTCGCGTTGGGTAGTGCCATGCCAATTTCATTTTCACTTTTGTGTTGAACTCCACTAGTAGACTAGACTGTGCTCGGTCATTTTTATTATTATTAGGGTGAGTTTTTATCCCTAGTCTTGAAGGGAGTCTCGAGTTGAGTCTCAAGTCTAAATCTTGGGATAATGTGGTAAAAGACTACACTAAGTCTTGAAGTGAGTTTGAAAATCCAAGACTCACTCAAGACTCATTTAAGACTCCACTTTTTTATTCCTCCAATCAAATCATGCCACATCATCAAACTTAATTTATCTTATTTCACCCAACTAAATTATTGATGATTTATGTATTATTTTGTTTCATTTGCCTTTAAATTTATGTTCTAGATCTTTTGAATTTAATATGTTGTATTATTATTTCTAATTTGTACGGAACATGTCAATTTCGAAATTAACATTTTTTTTTCATTTTTTTCTCAAATTATAAATTACTTTGTTTTAGAGCCGATCAACATGGACCTGGCCCGCTGGGCTAGCCTGACCCGATCCGAAAATTACCGGGTGTTGGGCAGAAGGCCCAGCCCGACCCGATCTTTTTAAAACAACATACGGCCTTTTGACAAAGCAAAACAACAATTTTAGTTATAGCCCGAAATTGGCCCGAAAGCCCGCTATTTTTAGCTCGAAATAGCGGGTTTTGGGCATTGGTCCAGCCCGCCCGACATAATGGACAAATTTTTATGTTCTCGATCCGGCCCACCTTTTGATCGGGTCTACTTTGTTTATATATAAGAAAACATAGTTTCAATATTATTTGGAAAATGTACCCCAAAAAAAATATATACATAAAATATTATTTTAAGAGTTAGGTGAGTCTGGGGATAATGTGTAAAAAAAGAGTGAGTTTTGTGTGAGTCTGGATAATGAAAAAGTTAGTGGAAAGCTGATGTGGCAGAGTTTGAAGATTGAAGGTGAGTCTGGGGATAAACTCACCCTTACCTAAGTAGGTTAGAATGGGCGAGAGCGTGAGACTATATATAAAGGTCCTTTAAGATACAACACTGCACCAACCTTGTCCCTCCCTCGATCGTAATGATTTGAAACGACCCTCTCATTTTCAATAAGATGAACAATGGACTAGATGAGATGATTATGGACAGTTCATTTCATTTAGGACCCTCCACTTCTCCCGTACTGCCAAGGGAGAACTAGTCAATTTTGGATTTGGTTTAGGGAACTTGTGTCATAAATATGGTGTCATCTTTTCTTTCTTTGAAAAGTGTCACTTGCCTATTGACCTATTTGTCTGAGTTTTGTTTATTGCGTGAGGGTCCAAAACTTAAATGCAGGATTACCATGTGTTTGCCATAAGAAGGAGATAGACTTATTGTTAGGCCTGCCCATGAACAAAGTAATGGGGTATGGTAGAGCTGTCAAAAACTGACCCGACTCGAAAACCCGACCTGAACCGACTGAATCCGTAACCGACTATGACCCGAAATTACGGTAAAACAGGTAACCCGAAACCCGACCTGTACCCGACCCGAAAAAATCGATAACCGATTTTAACCCGATGTTGTAACACCCGAACCCGAACCCGACACCCGACCCGAAAATGACCGATAACCGAACTGACCCGACCGAACAATGACCCGAACCCGATTTGATACCCGACCCGATGTCAACCGGAAACCGATTGTAACTCGATGAAACCTGCTATTGACCCGACCTGTGAGAACCCGCTACTCGATTTACCCGAGTTATCAATGACACGACCAAATATTAACTTCATTGATATATCTATTTTAATTATTTATTGCTAAATATTGAAAAATTTAACTCTAAAATAAGTTAAACAAAATTTTTTAGAATATAAAATCCTTAAAATGTATAGGTTAATTATCAGACCCGAGTTTGACCCGTCCCTGAGAGTGACCCGATCTGAATTCTATTTGATCGGATTATTATCCGATCCAAACTAAGACCCGAACACGAAAATAACTGTATTGCAAACCGACTTAAACCCGACTCGATAAGACCCGAACTCGAAATTATCTGCTACAAACCGACTTAAATCCGACCCGATAAGACCCGAACCCGAAATCAAACCTGACCGAAATGTGACCCGACTCGAACCCGACCTGAACCCGGGATAGGAAAAAACCCGATATGACCCGACCTGAAATCGACCCGACCGAACCCGAACTCAACCCGAATGAAATATTGACCCGACACGACCCGACCTGACCATGACCCGAAACCCGAGATGACCCAACCCAAACCCGACCCGATGACCTGTTTTGACAGCTCTAGGGTATGGTAGGCCAACATTGATGCCGATCTTGTTTTTGTGACTATCTGTATGAATTAACACAAGTTTTTCCTATCAAATTATCCGAACTTACATGGCATGGTGTGTTCTAAAGTTGTTCAAACTCCTGAATTACTAATTTGATTGTATTAGATTGTAACTTTTAGAAATTGGATTTACGGATTGCGCGAATCCAGATCTATATAAACCGAAACAAGTGAACTTTATTGGGTCATAAAAAATTTATATTTTAGAAATGCACTCTCTTTCTTACTCTCGCTTTGTTAGACATGAAACCCCAAACCCCAATACGTGTTGTTATTCGTCATTCCTTGCTTCCTCTCTTAGTCATATAGTCATACTACGTACGATGTTGGATGGTGACTCTAAGTCATATTCAGAGTAATGGATGTGGACTCTGCTAGAGTGTTGGATGTTGATTATGAACGTTGCTAGCCTGCTACTTGGCTTTTATCATTTTCTTGTCTATCGAAAACTTGTTATTTTCAATTAATATGTATATATTTGTTAAATGGTTGGGGTTAACTATTTATTGTTGACTTTTAAGACATTTAGATTGTGTTTTGTAATTTATTTTATTGCATTATAAAAGAAATTAAACATATGCAAAAGTTGGATAGGTTTTTTTAATTTTGGCAGATCCAAAGTGTTAAATTTTACGGATTGGATTAGGCTTCCTTATGCAAAAAAAAGCTCAAACCAAATAAGCACCCCTCATGTGTTCTCTTTAACTTATTCTGACTTTTCTTAAGTTATTTTAATTTCATTTTTATCTAAACATGTGTATATATTATTGTAATTTATGGGGGCTTGATTGATTTTCTTTTATCTAATTTGTTTTATCCATTATACTAAAATGAATTCATTTCGTTTAAAATAAATCAGAGTAAAGAGTGGAATTAATTACAAGAAATTGCGCTTTTATCTACTGCCAAAAACAGTAGTAGTTAGTGATTACAGTTAAGCATCATTGATGGATTGTAAGATGGATCGTTTGCTACTTAAGGATTTTTCACCTTTTCATGATGTTTTTCCTTTTACCTTTTATGGAAATGTATAAAAGTGAGCTCTAATTATGCACTATTACCCCGTGAATAATGTGATTTTGAAATTATTGTAAACAGAAAGACGGAAATCCGTGTACGGTTTCACAGGTTTACGAGAGATTATGTAGTTGGAAACTTGGAATGCATGAGAAGTGTAATCTGCTCACCAAATAGCAACTTTTCTGTCCACCTAATATAATTGCAAGCTCTGGTAAATGAGTTGCAAAGTTGAGATTTTTGTGTTATTTTGAACAATATGAATATCAACATTATGTACTCGCAAACTAATGCATGCACCAACTAGTGAGGCAACAAATCGGAGAAAAAGCCTCATTTCAATACTCCTTCCCTCCGGACAATTATTAGGCGTATCCCAACTAGACTTGTTAAACGGGTCGGTCGGGTTGGATTTTAATAAATATTTTGGTTCGGGATTGATTTGGGTTGGTCACAATGCTTATTCATAACCCAGAGTCTGGTATGAGTTGACTCAACGACTTGAGAGATTTTAAACTATTTAATTTACAATTCACAATCAGTCGGGTCGAAAGCTGGTCCAGTCGTGTTTTAACCCAAAAGTTCTTTCAAAAGTACATACGCGCCCAATTTTATATCTTAAGCATCCATTGAAAATGGTACAATCGGTTCTTGACAAACTATTCTAACCACTTTTTATTTTTATTTTTACTTTTTTTTTATAAGGAGAAGAAACTAGGTTACCCTCTTACATAAGTGTAACCTAAAGCATCCTTACGGATGATGAGAGAGGGTGTTATCCCACAAAGAGAACCAATACTTCATGATTTGCAGATTAGTCCCTTTAGCTGCCAGCCCGCCGCTTGGTTAGCTTCCCTAAAACAGTGATTGACCGAGAAAGAGCCGAACTAACTACTTTTTATGTCCCAATTCAAACATCATGTTTTGTTTAAGTTGTTTTTCTGTTCTCCCCGTGACATCAACCATTTGTTCACTCTCAAATTTAACACTTTCTCTTCTAATTTACCCTTCTTTATCGGCTTCTTTTTTCTTTTTTCTTTTTTTTAAAATGCGCTTTTCTAATCTTTGTACAAAAAGTGAACTTGAAGACTATTACGGGGTGTTTCCTCAAAAAAAAAAAAGACTATTGGGTGGAGGATTAAAGGGAGTATATCACCATATCCCTAGTAACTACTAACTAGTAAGGACCATCAAAACAATGGGTTGGGATTATATATCCGATTTCATGTTTCATCTGGTGTCCCATCTCTATTGATCGATAAGTAATTATCATGGATATTTTGAGTTATTAACAAGCAATGTTCCTTGTCTAGAGTAAGTGGCAATAGAATATGTACTGTAATGTAACTTGATTGTGACATGAGTGTTTGTAAAACCCTGTATCTAACTTTATTAGCTCGTTTATGACACACTCAAATAATGCACCGGTACTTTGTTGACATAGTCAAGCTTATATGCTTATAAATTTTAGCGATTCCTACGATTATTTGTCAGTAAGAAATTGAAATAACCCAAAATAATGGCTTGTGGCAAACTCTTGTTTTTTTTCCAGCTTATTCTTTTTGGTCTTTCTTTAACTGTTAATGGTCAGCTTTCACCAAATTTTTATTCATCTACTTGTCCAAATGCCCTTCGTATTGTTAAGCAAGGGATTGCGAAAGCTATAAAGAAGGAGGCTCGAGTCGGAGCATCCATACTCCGGTTGCACTTCCATGATTGCTTCGTCAATGTAAGTACTACTTGTTTGATTATAGCGTAAGTGTTAATTTATTCATGCATTGCTGATTTGCTGCTGCTTAAACAGGGTTGTGACGGATCAATTCTTTTGGATGATACATCAACTTTCAGAGGTGAGAAAACAGCTATTCCAAATAAAAACTCTGTTCGTGGGTTTAAAGCTGTGGATAGCATCAAGGCCAGTTTAGAGAAGGCCTGTCCCGGAGTTGTTTCTTGTGCTGATATTCTTGCTATTGCTTCTCGTGATGCGGTTGTTCAGGTAAGTCGTTTAAGACGTCGAGTTGATGATCTTGTTAATGTTCATGTACATAATAACTTAGATAAAAATGGGAATTGCAGTATGGTGGACCAACATGGCAAGTGAGATTGGGAAGAAGAGATTCTCTCACAGCAAACAGAAGTGCAGCAAATGCCTTCATTCCTGCACCTTCTTTCAATCTCAGAAATCTCACTTCCAGTTTTACCACCGTCGGTTTATCATTTAAGGACATGGTGGTCCTCTCTGGTACGGAGTATGCTTTTGTTAAATATTTCGGTACCTTTTTCGTCGTTGTCAATGGTCTTTATGATAATGAATTTATATGAAATGTAACTTGATACCATTACCACCCCTCATTACCATCACAACATTGCAAATGGGGCATAGAAGTTCAACCCTCAATAGTTATCTAATATATAGGATATAGAGTAAAAAAGAAAACATTCGAGGGTGTGGTGAGTCCAAATCGTTGATGGTCAATTTCGTTTTTGGGTGGTGTAAACGGGATCTCAGGTCATGAGTATCTAGTACCAGTCCGTGACAATGTGTAAGTGTGTAACTACTCTCTCCGTTCCCAAAAGATTGTCCCATAAAGCAAGATTCACTTATTAGTTTTTGTATGTAAAATGTTCACATGGGTTGGTAAAGTGGGCTCTTGAGGTGATTGATAGAGAGTAGGAAAAGTTAGTAAGTAGGGTATGAGACAAACAAATAGAGACATCTCAGAAAACAACAAGAGGAAATCATTTAGGAACGGAGAGACTAGTTAATACAGTTAGCATCACATCAAGATGGTCATATCACATATTTGTATGGTGTGATTTTTACCTTGATTGTATTTAACTTTGCAAAAATATTGACTAAAAAGTTTTCTATTAATTTTTTATGAATATAAATTAAAGATCAACGTTTTTACTTTTTGGATAATGCTAACGGTATGATGTTACATGTGGATGGGAGTGGTATGTTCCCTTGAATTTGAACTAATATAACTTGGTGGTTATTGCTTTGTTACTCTTTTATGCAAAGGCGCACACACCGTAGGATTTGCAAGGTGCACAAGTTTCCGACCGCACATACACAACGACACCAATATCAATGCGGCCTTCGCCAAATCGCTGCAGAAAAAATGTCCTCAAAGTGGAAATGGCAAGGTTTTGCAGCCTCTGGACTACCAAACAAAGTTTCGTTTCGATGACAAGTACTACCAGAATTTACTCGTGAAGAAGGGGTTACTTCACTCAGACCAACAACTCTACAGTGGAAATAATAATGCCGATGCTTATGTTAGAAAATATGCAAGTAAGCAAGGCGAGTTCTTTCAGGAGTTTGGGAATAGCATGATTAGGATGGGGAACATCAAGCCACTTACTGGAACTCATGGCCAAATTAGGCGTAATTGCCGTAAATCCAATTAGAATAAACCCATTTCAATTTCTCTACCTAAGCGTACGTAGTTTATGATTTTGTGTATATTTGTGGAATACACATATTTATTAATGTCTAATACTACGTACGTGGTAGCTAGTATATATTCATGTTGTGACTAGGTGTTTAGCTCGTGAGTAGTAGGGTTTCCGCTTTTTCTTATGAAAAATGTTATAATTGATCAATGTGTAATAAATATTTATAATAATTGATCAATGTGTAATAAATATTTATAATAATTGATCAATGCGAACAAAAATGAATACTCCCTCTGTCCCTTAATACTCGCACTGTTTTGACTGGACACATTTGTCAATGCACAACTTTGACCACCAATATCTTTAACTACATATTATAAAAATATTAATACTTTAAAAATATATATTAAGATGAAGACAACAATATATTATATACTAACATTTGTTTTCATATACTATAAATAAAATAAGGTTAAAGTGAATTATATAAACAGTGCAAAAAATTAAAACGGTGCGAGTATTAAGGAACAGAGGGAGTATTATTTTTGTGCAAGTGGTTATTCACAATAATTAACATCGTTGCTATTTCTCTCTGATTTTTGAGATTGTGAAGAAAGTAGCATCAAATGTAATAATGCATGAAGTTACAATAATCAATCATGTACGAGCACTATTTTGACGGCTATCATCTAATCAGCACTTAAAAGCAGTAGTTAACCTCCTTTATTAATTAAAATGAAAGGTTACTTACCAAGTGCCGCCCACTGGCAAACAATTTCCATGTATGTAGGGTAACTATAAACAATGAACTAACTAATTACGTTAAATAAATGACAAAATATGGTAAAATCGTTTTCGCCTTTGTGAATAATTGTGATCAAGTCTTCTGTGTGGCCTAAGTGAGCCAGACATCCACTAACTTAATTCGTTATTGCATTATTGCATTATTATTTGGCAGTCAAATTTTAGTTACTGTTCTCCTAAATTTGCCTGATTTTTAAAATCTCACAATGCACTATACTTTATGTTTGGGCTCCCAATTGATTCTCAATTGGGCCACTAAGTCCAAAGCCCAATGGCTCTAAACAAACAGCATCAAACCTACCAAATGGCTAGTCAGCCATCCATCAAGGCCCAAGGCCCAATAGCAATAAATGACCTATGGGCATTTATTATGCAAACACTATAAATAGGCCGCCAAGGCTCACACCTCAAGGTACGTCGAATTTATCGCCTTAAGACTACTCTTCTAGAGAACTTCTCTCTAGAATCCGAGCATCATTCTTACTTAGGCATCGGAGGGGCTTTCCTCGGAAACACCCCCGAGGCTAGTGACTTTGCTCTTGTGCAGGTGAATTCGGACTCTACTCATTCAAGCAAGCAAGATCTTCAACACATACAAAAGGGCCTTCATTCGAAGCCCATTGTTTCCATCTTTACAACACCGGAACAATTTGGCGCCGTCTGTGGGGAAGAACACTTCAAAGTCTTTGAAAGACATCAATCACCACTTTCCGCGAAAATGGTTAATGATGTTATTAACAACAATGATGACGATATGATAGTGCGGTCAGATTCAGAATCTGACCAAGAGGAGCACCCTCAATCGATAGCGAGGTCACAGCCGAGTAGGGCTACGACCGCCACAAACCCAGGACCTCCAATTCCAAGTAGGGAGGAGCTCACGGCGGCCATGACCATCATGCAAAACTTCCTCTTCAACGAGAAGCAGCAGGGATTGGCAAAAGACCGTAGAGAAGAGAGGAGGACCAAGCGGAGGTTGAACGAGCCGCCCAGTGTAGAGGTGTCCAGACCCGAACGAGAGCTCCCTCCCTTGACAGGAACGCACCTGACGTCAAGGTGGATGGAAAGCACGTGGGACACCCAAAAAAGGGCACAACAACAACCGGATTGGTTCACAAGACCATCACCCACTCCAACAGCTCTCCAAAGCGAATCTACCACCCCCAAATCCCGGATCCGAAGCTCGGTGCTCAGCAGGTTGAGACCCTCGGTCCACTCAAGGCTGAGACCTTCGATTCACACGAGACTCGGGGTAGGCGAATCAAGCAAATCTGGCGAGCGACCCGAGGTCAGTAGCCGAGAAAGAAGAAGAGACAGGAGGCATGATCGTACCCCTAGCCCCCATCGTACGCCCGAACGTTCTAATCACAGAACCTCGGCAAGCGAAGGCATCAGGGCTAGACTCGGGAAAAGAATCATGACTCCCACGTCATCCCCTTTTTCGGACGAGCTGATCATGGAGGAAATACCGAAGGTAAGACTCCCAGCACACCTGACGTATAGCGGAATCACAGATCCGAGGGATCACGTGATCTCCTACGAACAGCAAATGTTCTTGAGCCCCTACTCCGAAGCATGTTGGTGCAAATATTTCCCAACCACGCTAACCGGAGTGGCGGGAGAGTGGTTCAGATCGTTGCCAAAGGGATCGATCAGAAGCTGGAAGAAGCTGAAAAAGAGGTTCTGCACACAGTTCGTGAGCAACAATCGCCCCGAACGAACCACAGCAGAACTGACCTCAATTCAACAAGAAAGAGACGAAAGTCTAAGAGAATTCATGGCCAGGTTCATGAAAGAATCAACGAACATACCAAACTTGCAGCCAGACGTGGCCATCTTCGCCTTGAAGCACGCGCTCCAGGAAGGGAAATTCCGTGACGAACTCTCAATGAAGAACCCCTCCAGAATAGCCGACGTGCTCCAAATGGCTGATGCGTTCATCAGAACCGAAGAGTTCAACAAGGCCGCTGCAAGATTGAAAGGATCGTCGGATCCGAGAGACACAAAGAATGCCCAGAGCAAGCCCGAGGGCAGCTCAAGGAAAGGGAAAGAGAAAGTAGGAGGTAGAGAGATGAGCCCGAAGAAAGACGGAAGAAGGGGTGAACTTCAACCCAAATACACTAACTACACTCCACTAGCTTTGCCCCGAAAAGAGATCTTTAGCCTCAACAGAAATGATGAAAAGTGGAAACTACCGGGGAAGCTCAAGTCCAACCCAGCTCGGAGAAACAAGAACAAATGGTGCGAATTTTATGACGACTTCGGTCACCACACCGAAGAATGCAACTCGCTGAAAGACAACATCGAGGACCTCGTCCGCCGAGGTTACCTGAAACAATACTTGTTAGACCGAAGGGAGGAAAAAGAAAAGGCCGCCAGTGGCAAACAACACGAGCAACCCCAGAAGAGGGTCTACGAAGCAACAGGGCACAAGAAAAACGACATCCTAGTGGTGTTCGGGGGCAGAAGTCTGGCCAGGCCAGCAAGAAACACCTAAGAGCCCTCTCCCATCGGGTCAACTTCAGCGCAGTGGGAGACAACCAGCCACACCCCCCGAACATGACCTTCACTGCTGATGATTGCTTCGGAGTCCAGTACAAACACGACGATCCTCTAGTCATTTCCATGGACCTCAATAACCACAACGTACATCGAGTGTTAGTCGACGGAGGAAGTGCCGTCAATATCATCTTCAGAAACTGCTTCGAGCAGCTGATCCTCGAAGAGTCAGAGGAAGCACTGACGAAAGTCAGTTATCCTCTGATCGGATTCAACGGATCCGCAGCTATCCCTCGAGGAAAGATCACCCTGCCAGTCACGGTGGGTGAAGGCCAAGCAGCAAAGACCCTTCGGGACGAATTTTTGGTGATGGATTGCGATTCCGTATACAACGTAATCATGGGAAGAACCATGATTCACAAGATGCAAGCAGTCCCCTCCACATACCATCAGCTGATGATATACGTCTCGGACGCAGGGTTCGCCGAGCGAATTAGAGGCGATCAAGAGGTCGCAAGAAGAACCTGCCACACTGCTGTCCGAAAGCCCAAACTAGGGGACGGCCCCGAGGAAGAAAAAGGAGCTACAGGAGAGGAAAGCGAGGCAAAAAGGAGAAGAGCAAGCACGAGCAGCCTATCTCCCGCAGAAGTTGATGCCCGCCCCGAAACCCTATCTCCCGAACCAGATCAAGAAATGGAGGATATCTTCCTCGAAGAAGATTCAGACAGGAGCGTCCGAATAGGCAAGGGCCTAAGCTCGGGGCTCCGAATCGATTTGATCCGACTACTCAGGGATCACAAAGACATCTTTGCATGGTCAGCAGCAGATATGCCAGGGATAAATCCGAAGCTGATTTGTCACAAGCTGGACGTCGACGCTGAAGCTCGGCCAGTCAAGCAAAAAAAGAGGAACTACTCCTCAGAGAAAAACAAAGCCATCGCCGAGGAGGTGAAAAAGTTGCAGGAGGCCGGATTCATCGAACCATGCATGTATCCGAAATGGCTGGCCAATGTGGTGATGGTAAAGAAAGCGAACGGCTCGTGGCGAATGTGCGTGGATTTCACAGATCTGAACCGAGCCTGCCCCAAAGACTGCTATCCCCTACCGAGGATAGATCAACTGGTGGACTCCACCAGCGGCCATGCACTGCTCAGCTTCATGGATGCCTTTTCAGGCTACCATCAAGTATTCATGCACCCCGACGACAGGGCAAAGACAACATTCATCACAAGCGCAGGAGTGTTCAACTACAAAATGATGCCTTTCGGATTGAAAAATGCCGGAGCCACCTACCAGAGGCTAGTTGATCACGTCTTCGCCGACCAGAAAGGGAGGAATGTCGAGGTCTATGTGGATGACTCCATCGTAAAAAGCATCAAGGAGGAAGACCATGTCAAAGACTTGGCAGAGACCTTCGGAAATCTGAGGAAATACAGCATGAAGCTGAACCCAAAAAAATGCGTCTTCGGGGTGAAGTCAGGGAAGTTCCTCGGATTCATGGTGAGCGAAAGAGGAATCGATGCGAACCCAGACAAAGTCCAAGCGGCATTGGATTTACCCGAGCCGAAGACCAAGAGAGACGTGCAGAGGCTAACCGGCAGGTTAGCCGCACTAGCAAGGTTCATATCAAAAGCCTCGGACAAGGGAGCCCCCTTCTTCAAAGCACTGAAACCAAAGAACCTCCCCGGGGGAGAAGCAGAACCAGTCAAGAAAAAGGGGGTCCCGAGGAAGGTGGATCCCGAGCTGATATGGGAACAGGAGCAAAAAGAAGCTTTTCAGCAACTCAGAGCCCACCTAGCTCAACTGCCGACACTGGCCAGACCAAAGGAGGGGGAAACCCTGTACTTATATGTCGCAGTCAGCCCTGGAACCGTCAGCGCAGTGCTTCTTCGGGAAGAAGATAAGAAGCAACAGCCAATCTACTTCACCAGCCGAACACTCACAGGGGCCGAAACTCGGTACCCGCTCATCGAGAAGGTCGCATACGCAGTAGTGGTAGCTGCACGAAAACTGAGGCCATACTTCGACTTCCACCAGATCACAGTACTAACTGACCAACCGCTCGAGAAAGTACTCGACAAAATAGAGAGGTCAGGAAGATTGGCTGCCTGGGCCTTCGAACTATCAGAGTTCGGCATCAAATATCAGCCGAGGACCGCAATCAAAGCACAGGCGTTGGCAGACTTCTTGGCCGAGTGCTCATACCAGGAAATGCTGGATGATACGAAAAGCACTTGGGAGGTCTTCACTGACGGATCTTCCACAATAAACGGCTCAGGAGCAGGAGTTGTACTAATCCCCCCGACGGGGAAAAGCATAGAATATGCATTGAAGTTCGGCTTCAAAGCAACTAACAACGAGGCCGAATATGAGGCCGCAATCGCAGGGATAGAGCTTTGCTTATCCCTGGAGGCCGAGCATGTTTGCCTTAAAACTGACTCCCAGCTTGTAGCCAACCAGATCCGAGGGGAATATGAGGCCAAGTGGCCCAGCATGACAGCTTACTTAGCAAAAATTAAATCCTTAACGTCAAAGTTAAGATCCTTTGAAGTCATTCTCATCCCCCGAGGACAAAACGCGCAAGAAGACGCACTGTCAAAACTCGCAAGCTCAACACTCATCGACCTAAACAGGTCGGTCCACGTGGAAGTTCACCAAGAGAGAGGCATTGACTTGCTACCCACCACAGTATGCAGCTTACGTACCGAACCCAGCTGGATGGACACAGTAGTTGCATACAAAGAAAGGGGAGAACTTCCCGAAGATAAGCTGCAGGCGAGAAAACTGAAAAGATTCAACAAGTGGTTCATCATCAACGCCGAAGGAGAGCTCATGAGGAAATCATTCTCCGCTCCGCTGCTAAAATGTGTGGGTCCAACAGACGCTGACTACATCCTAAGAGAAATCCACCTCGGGATATGCGGAAACCACATCGGAGGCAGGACATTGGCACATAAAGCCCTTCGGGCCGGATATTGGTGGCCCACTATGGTTTCCGAGGCAAAGCAGATGGCAAGGAAATGCGAGAAATGCCAAAAGTTCGCACCAGCCATCCATCAACCAGCTCAAACCCTACAATCAACACTGTATCCCTTACCATTCGCACAGTGGGGGTTAGACATCATTGGTCCCTTCCCCTCAGCTACGAACCAGAAGAAGTGGTTGATTATAGGAGTCGACTATTTTAGCAAATGGATCGAAGCTGAAGCTGTCTCCTCCATCACCGAACCTCAGGTCCGCAAGTTCATATGGCAGAACATCATCACAAGGTTCGGCATACCAAGACTGATGGTCTTCGACCACGGGAAACAGTTCGACAACACCCCGTTGCAAAAATGGTGCAAACAGTTCGGCATACACCTAGCTTACTCGGCAGTTTACCACCCACAAAGCAACGGGCAAGCCGAAGCTGCTAACAAACTCATCCTCAATGCACTCAAGAAAAGAGTCGAGGATGACAAAAACAAATGGTTAGAAGAGCTACCCAGAACGCTATGGTCCCTTCGGACCACTGAGAAAGAAGCTACCGGGCAAACACCGTTCCACCTTGTATATGGATCCGAAGCTGTCATCCCTGTGGAAATCGGAACAGAAAGCTTGAGGATCCAGGCATACAACAGGTATGATGGGCTCCAAGGAGAAAGCAACAACCAACTTCTGTCCGAAGCTCTCGATCTACTGGACGAAGCTCGGAACGATGCGAGGACACTCAACGCAGCTTATTTGCAGAGGGTCAACAAGCATTACAACCGAAGAGTCAACGCCAGACCCCTAAAAGTCGGTGATCTAGTACTCAGAAACGCCGCCTCGGTTCAGAAAGGACGGATCCATGGCAAACTCTCAGCCACTTGGGAAGGACCATACATCATCCATTCCGAAAAAAGGCCAGGCACGTTTATGCTGAAACAGTTAGATGGAACAATTTTGAAGAACCATTGGAATACCGATGTTCTCAAGAAATATTTTGTATGATCTCTGTCTGTAAACCAAGTAAGTTGTTTAATGAGAAGAGGAAAGCCATTGGCACCATGTGTTTCATTAAACTTATCTCTATATTTATTGTCCCTTTATATATACATGCAGCCTCGGATCTGATCAATCCGAGACTAAAAGCAGGTTGACTTTGCCCATTCCTTGATAAAATGCAAGAAATGACCAAATCATACACTTCAGGGAATCGTCCAGAATCCTCGGATTCGCGATACCCAGATAAAACTTGTTCGCAACAAACAGTCGCTCGAATCAAGTTATAAAACTTCGGCTCAGATCCACGGATCGCCGAAGTCATAACTAAGAGGCAGACTAGCGATCTCTTGCCCAGGTTTCCGAACCACAAGAGATCGGAAGAACAATCCAGACCTCTGAGCATATCGACGGATTTGAGGAGTCTGGAAATTAAAGAGTCTCTTAGCAGATCTACGGATTTGAAGAACTCGCAAAATTAAGGAGTCTCTTAGCAGATCTACGGATTTGAAGAACTCGCAAAATTAAGGAGTCTCTTAGCAGATCTACGGATTTGAAGAACTCGCAAAATTAAGGAGTCTCTTAGCAGATCTACGGATTTGAAGAACTCGCAAAATTAAAGAGTCTCTTAGCAGATCTACGGATTTGAAGAACTCGCAAAGTTAAAGAGTCTCTTAGCAGATCTGCGGATTGGAAGAACTCGCAAATTAAAAAGTCTCTTAACAGATCTACGGATTTGAAGAGCTCGCAAGATCAAAGGGTTTTTAGCAAGTCTACAGAAAGAAGAGCTCGAAAAGTCTACGGATTCAAAGACTTAAAATTGCGAAAGTACAAAATTGAAAAGAAGCAGCCAAGTAACAAACATTCATTTTTCATTCAATATTTGGGGGAAGTACAAATACATCAAACAAACTCGGTACATACCCGAGGACCCTCAAAAATTGAAAACAAAATGAAACAGTTAAAATCGGCAGCCATCAACAGACAATACCGGCCTACCGAAGTACTAAGAAAGCAAAAAGAAATGAGTACAACGCAGCGCCGAGGCAAAAGGGGGAAAGGCAAGCACACATTCGGAAGTCCTCAACTGGAACCGACCGACTCTGAAGAAGACGACTGCCCGAATCCCTAACTCTTGGGAGTCTCAGGAGCAGCCCCTAGGGGAGCATCCTTCGAAGAACCCCCAGCAGTAGTATCACCCTCGGAAGTCGCCTTCTGGGCCCGAGCCTCTGCAAGAGCAGCTTGGCGTTCAGCTTCAGCTTCGTCTCGATCAGCTTGGCATTCCACCAAGTGGTCCTGGGCCTGCATCCAGAGGGGAACTTTCTCGTTCCAAGGGAAATGAGGCATGTGCTTCGCAAACATGCGCCGAGCACCCAGGATACCATTCCAGTATTGCTCTCTACACTGATCAGCAGTATAGAGATCAACTCGCTCTTGCTCCAACCTCCGAATGTAGTCGTCTTTTTCCTGGAGCTTCAGCCGAAGAACAGGCACCTTATCAGCTTGCTGCTGGATCAGCTCCCGATGCTTGACAAAATGGCAGAGCCTCAACTCTGCCTCTTTGCTCTCCTTATCGGCCGCTTCAAATTTAGACTTCATCTCCTGGAAGAGTCTATCTTTTTCTTCAAGTTCGCTAGCGAACTTAGCGGCCATATCCTTCTTTTCCTCATCGAAGGAAGCTATCTTCTCAGCATCCTCTTCAACTCGGAAGATAAGCTTGCCAACCTCGGCCCCGATCTTCTCAGCAGACTCTCTAGCCTCGCGACTATACTGAAGGTATAGCTGCTTGACTTCCACAAGCTCGGAGAGGAGTTGCCCAGCCTTCTGGTCCAAGATAGGAATATCACGAGCATAAGCCTCCCGATATTTCCTCAGTTGTTTCTCCTCAACCGAGCTGCACTCGGAAGCGAACGAGGACCAGAAAACAGCCTGGGGGCGAAGGAAAGATGAGCATAAATAGGAAAAGCATAAAACAAAAACACAACTCAAAAGGAAAAATCCAGAAATTACCTCGTTCAGATAGTACTGGGCCATCATAGCCGGATTCCTCTCTTCAGCCCCAGGAACCCTCCACTGCGGGTTAGCACGAAGAAGATTCTCCCGAGCAGCTTCGGGGCCCACCAAGGATCCCACGTGAGCCAGGGGGTCCTCTCCCAAAACCGGAGCCCTGGCATACCGAGCCATCGCCTCCCTTACTTCTTCGGGGATCCGTTTCAGCGGAACATCCGAACAAGGGTCAGCATGGATCAACCTATCCAAGGCCGAGGTAGAAGTAGAACCCAAAGTTGAGTGGCGCCTCTTCCTCGTCAGACCTTGCTCGGGCTGCTCCTCCTCTCCAGCAGAGGGAACCTCTTTCTGGACCTCGGGAACCGCAGCATCGGGGCCCGAGAGATCTACCATCTCCTTGTCTGGACTCTTCTCTCTTTCGAAAGGAAGATCAGCAGACTCCTTCTTCTCCTCAGCTACCTCAGGGACATCCGAGCCAGGAGCAAAATCAGCTTCAATCGCCTCCATCACCTTGGTGATATCCTGGATTTCGATCCCCAAAACAGCAGATGGTTTCAGCGGAGAGGGGATGGTATCTTCCTCGATCAGCGGCCGATCCACGGGCGGCGGTTCAGCAACCACCACACTCTTTAACTTCTGCCCTGGCAAGGGCATGAAGTGAAGAAGATTCTTAGGAGGAGGCATGACTTCCGAAACCGCTTCCTACATGGCAAGCGTTCAAAGCTCAGTTTCGGAAAAGGGGAGGACGGATTACAAGAAAACTCCCAAGTCAGAGACCCCTTACCTTCTCCGAAGGCTGGGAAACCTTTGCCTTCTTCGGATGCGCAGATGACCTCAGAAGAGTGCTACCCTTCCTTTTTCTTTGATCCTAAAAGAATAGGGAAACCGAGGGTCAATAAGCTTAAGAAGAGGACAAGGGGGAAATAAAGAAAAAACAAGGTGAAATACCCGGTTCCTAGATAAAGAAAAATCTATCCGGGCCGGAGACGAAACCGAAGGAACGGCACGCGGCACAGCGTCAGTCCCAGGACCCTAGAAAAATGGTCCAGGACCAAGACGTTAGCCGACGGCCAACCAAAAAGAAAAAGACAAACAGAAACCGAGCCTATAAGTAAACACTCACCGGATCCGAAGTTTTCTTCAACACAGGAAGCACAACCTTCACGGGAACAGCTTCAAAAGAGGAGGCAGAATCCCACGGATCAGCTCGAACTTCGGATATCCGAGCAACACCCGAGGGAGACAGCACGTAATCCTTCAGGCGAGGATTACGAGGATTATCTTTTCCAAACTTGTACTCAGGAGCCGGGTCGTGGATAGTCTTCAAATCCAAAGAAATGCCCAACTTCTTAGGATCAATGCAGCTAAAGCCGTACTCTGCAAAAAACAAAACACAAAATATGTCAGTAAAACGAAACAGGAAAGAGAAGGACAAACTCACTGAAAAACGGTCCCAGCCGAAAGACACCTACCCCTGTCAAAAATCCTGCTGAGACCGGCAACAGCAAGAATGTCCTCCCGCAAAATGTAATTAAGGTTCGGGAGCCAGCTAGACGGCAGTCTATAATTATCCCCCTGAGCCAAGAACCACTGAAGGAGATCCACAAAGTGGCGATGATTCCGATCCGGAGCTGCCACGCCCCTCATATCAGGATATGGAGCCACGAACCACTTTGGAGGACGATAAAAATTGGGATGCTTCGGATCCGTCGGCACACGAACGAGCAACCACTCCGTCTTCCAATTGTGGTCAGAGCTAAGGTAAGGGTACGCCGTAATATAGTTCGGCTCCCCCCTCTTTCGGGACTTTTTGTTGACGATGGTCCACCAACCATACCCATCACCCTTGGAAGCATGATTGAGAACCAGATCATGAAGATCCCGAAAAACAGCGACAGAGCAAGGGAAATTGACAAAGTCACACACCCATCTAAATCCGATTATGTGCCTCATAGATTTGGGTGTAAGCTGGGCCAAACTAATGTTGTACGACACCAAGAGCTCGGATACGAACGAATCCAAGGGAAAACGGAGACCATTCTCCAAATGATGAGTGTACACGGAAATGAATCCTCTCGGTGGATGGGTCACCCGAGGATGCTCCTGTTCAGGAAGCTCGCACCAGTACCCCAAGGCATGCTGAATTCCGTATAGCTCCTCGGCCTTCCGATGATAATTCCCCAACTTCGCTTCCACCAACCAGTCACCACTGACCGATTTCTCCAACGGACCATCGATCTTGGTGGTCTCGTGCAAAATTGAGGCATACTTGCCCTTCGGATCAGCTTCCGTCCAATGAACTGGAAACTCAGGGTAATGACGACGAACACCCGAAGAGCCGGCCTTCTTACCAGAAGTAACTCGTTCGGATACACCAGAACCGCCAGCGGCACCATCTTTAGAAGCATCCCAACCACTTGAAGACTTATGTACCTTCCCCGAAGGCACATCCTCCTTCTCACCAGAGGACTCAACGACGAACTTACTCTTTCCCCTATTCTTTGCCATGGCCGCGAACTTTCGATCTAGGGTTTAGATTGAGGAGTAGAGGAAAGATCGAAAAAAAAAATAAGTAAAAACTCAGAAACAAGTTACCTTTTCCCGAAGCGGAATTCGCCGACAAAACGAGTGACACAAGTTCCCAAAGTCTAAAGCTGACTGAATTCCGTAGATCTGAAGAAACTTGAAAACTGCGATCGCCGGAATTTAGAGAGAGAATGGGTTTGAAAGAAAGAGTAAAAAGTTCGAAAGGAGCAAAGCACCCAGTATTTATAGAAAAGAAAGGGGGCGCATCAACTTCCTCAACCCACGATCTCCACGACACAATACAAATCCCAACACTTGTCATCAATGCAAATCATCCCTTTTCAAAAAAAAAAGAGGGAACTTTTGGACTTCTGACAATTGGAAACCCACCCATTTAATTCTAAATGTACCGGGTCTGGGGGGCATGTTGTTTGGGCTCCCAATTGATTCTCAATTGGGCCACTAAGTCCAAAGCTCAATGGCTCTAAACAAACAGCATCAAACCTACCAAATGGCTAGTCAGCCATCCATCAAGGCCCAAGGCCCAATAGCAATAAATGACCCATGGGCATTTATTATGCAAACACTATAAATAGGCCGCCAAGGCTCACACCTCAAGGTACGTCGAATTTATCGCCTTAAGACTACTCTTCTAGAGAACTTCTCTCTAGAATCCGAGCATCATTCTTACTTAGGCATCGGAGGGGCTTTCCTCGGAAACAACCCCGAGGCTAGTGACTTTGCTCTTGTGCAGGTGAATTCGGACTCTACTCATTCAAGCAAGCAAGATCTTCAACACATACAAAAGGGCCTTCATTCGAAGCCCATTGTTTCCATCTTTACAACACCGGAACACTTTATTTTATAACACATCTAGGAAAACTATTAAAGATTTAAAGGCCATTGTTCTGAATTACTACAATAGTACAATAGTATCATACGGAGTACCGGCCTCACAAAAATTTGAGTTAGCATTATTATATTACCCGCTTAACATGAATTAGAGTCGGTATATTTAAGGTACACTGGGGTGCACTATGTACCAATTTTTCCTTTTCCTTAATTGTGAGGAGAAAATATGATAGAAAAAACTGACGACAAAAAAAAAACTATTATTTAATACACTCATACGCGGAGCATTCGAGTGCACCTACTTGAAACCAAGGGAGAGAAGCTTGAATTCCTTCTTACTCCCTCTGTATTTATTTAAGAGATACACTTATTTATTTAAGAGACACACTTGCCATTTTTAGTAACTTATCAACCCCACCATCTAATTAAATAATATATCTACACCTCATCCCCAGCCCCCACTCCCTAAAATGACATGGTCCCCACTTATTTTTCCTATTAAAATATATGCTCAACCCCACTTGTTTTATTAGTTTATTTCATTCAATTCTTCTTCTTAATACCCGTGCCCGGCCAAGTGTATCTCTTAAATAAATACGGAAGGAGTATCACTAACTATCTCAAATTCTCAACGTTGAACTTGAATTTAGGGGAGAAATTAAATACACTTAGACTCTTCTTTTCATTTTATTTATTGTTTATTAGACTAAATAATAAAAATTAGTCCAGCTAAAAAAATAAAAAACACTCATATAAATCATTCACATCATACCACAAATTAGAAAAATCATAATGGACAAACAGACCCAACACTATGATTTATCATCCTCACGGCATTCATATCATCTCACCAAAGTGACACCCTCGGCGTTTGTGGCCAATAGTGAAAGTTTTTCACGAGTTTATAGGAATAAATTAACCGTCAATTTCGAGGACTTTTGTAAAATTGATTCTTCTTTTTCTTTCTAGTAAAATTGATTCTTATTAAACATTTTTTTTTTTTGTACAATCTTATAACTATTGCATAATATTGACACATGAATATATGATCACGTACGTAGTATTAAGAAAATATTACTTTCATAAAATTAACTAACACCCATATAATCATACAAAATCAATTAATATAATCTAATTCTCTCTTTTTAACTTTTTGATTTTATGGAAATCTCATGCATTAGCACGAGCACATACTAGTTTGCCATTAATTTGGAATCTTTTCACTTCTAAAATATTTCATATCATCTTGTATTTTTTTTTTTTTTGTAACTATTGGAAGTGAATTTCGCAAAACATATTTTTGTTTTGTATTGTTTTGTTAAATAAGTAACATTATCGATAAAATCGATCATCCAATCATACAAAAAAGGATTCAAGAGAGAGGCAAACCTTCTAAAAAGGACCGCCGGCCCGTCTCATAGACTTCCAACAACAAACACTAGGCCTAATCTTACAACAAATTACAACTATCAATCTAATAATTTATCTTAAACTAAAGCATACAAAACAATTAAGCTCTATCATTCCGGACACCATTCTACATGAAATAAAATGAATTACAACAAATACTACTACCAATTTAATAATTAATTTATCTAATAGCATACAATCATGCTCTATCACTCCGGACACCTTTTTACCTGATATAAAATGAATTGAAATGAAAGAATCTTTTAAGAAGATCGAGATATTTCACCAATCTAGGTACTAAGCTACTATTAGTAGAAACTAGAAACCATAAAAGAAAAATTACAAAGAAAACATTCCAAAGACACCAAGCCAAGCAAAGTTCCTTCCAACTTTGGAAAGAGTTTCTTCGAATTTCGAATACGACTTGCTCGATTAAGATGTTACTTTTTTTTGGACCCTTTATTACTATTATTAGCTTTTCTTACGGAATGAAATGAGTAAATATATATTCACATTATTGGAGTTAGTTTTGTCTATTGCTTTAATTTGGCATACTTTACAACTCATAATAAATTGATTGACGAAGTCATAGTCTATCTATATATCTATACATATAATCATAGGCCAATTGTCGGCAACAACAAGTATAGTGAGTTAATTTAGTTGATGATGAATATGGCGTGTGGCAACTTCTACTTCTTACTACTACTTGTTATATTTTGTATTTCTCGAAACATTGTCGTAGATGGCAAACTTTCACCAAAGTTTTACTCTTCTTCTTGCCCGAATGCTCTTACTATTGTTAACGAAGGAGTCTTGGAGGCTATAAACAAAGAGGCTCGAGTTGGAGCTTCTATACTTCGGTTGCACTTTCACGATTGCTTTGTCAATGTAAGTATGCTAATTAATTAATTAATTAAAAGTATTATATATAGTTCGTTGTAATTAAGGTAAACTTTTAATACTAATTTAATGTATAAATTGATAAATAAAACTAGGGTTGTGATGGATCAATCCTCCTAGACGATACCACAACTTTTCAAAGCGAAAAAACAGCTGCTCCTAATAATAACTCGGCCCGTGGGTTTGAGGTTGTAGACAACATCAAGGCTAAGTTAGAGAAAGCTTGCCCTGGAGTCGTCTCTTGTGCTGATATCCTTGCTATTATTTCTCGTGATGCCGTTGTTCATGTAAGTTTCTCCACTTATTTTCTCTTAACTTGTTTAATTTTCATTTTAATTGAACTAATTAATTAAAGACAAGAAATGGAAATTGTAGTATGGTGGACCAACATGGAAAGTGAGATTGGGAAGAAGAGATTCTCTCACAGCAAACAGAAGTGCAGCAAATGCTTTTATTCCTGGACCTTCATTCAATCTCATTAATCTTACTACAAATTTTGCTCAATTTGGTTTATCAACCAAAGACATGGTGGTCCTTTCTGGTACATGCACTTATTTTTTATCTCATCATTCGTTAATTAATTAGCTCATCCATTACCAAGACTTTGGAGTTCACCTTTATTTTTATTTTCTTTTTCGCTTTTTCATTATAGAATTATTTTTTTAAGAAAGATACAATAAAAGATATGATAATTATCTCTAAAAACTGTTTTCAGTATGACTTATAAGATTTCCTTCGTTACTCTGTTTATATACGCCATCAGTTATATATTTTACGTTTCTTTTTCCCAATTAATAATAGTGCGTCAAATTTTAATTTAATCTGTTTAATTAAGATTACACACTAGTTTCTAGAATGTGCATGTTTGCTTGTGGTGATTAAATTGATTTTAAAATTGACACTGCGTAGTGATGCATGGATCTTCATGTTACATAAATTACATTACATATCTAATCAAATGAAAAGTTAGTTACATAATTGGATAACATATAGGCATATTAGCATAAAGGAAGGAATCATGTGTAAGTTACGTCCAGAAAATCAAAAGTCTTCAAAGTGATTTTTTTGTTCCTTCTTTCAACTTTAGTTTTATCCTTAATTTGTTCTTTTTCCCTTATCAACACTAGTTATGATATACAAACATCAATGGACTCCAACAGTCCAATCCATCCCTACTAGCCACTCCTTTCCTTTCATAATGCATAACCACTTAAATTAATGAATTAATTTTTCTTATTTCATATTATATTTCAAGATCGAAAAATATCTATGCATTATTGTTTATTTATTCGTATCATTATATACAGTATCAATGACTATTGTCTTTCCTATAAGTTTGTACATAACCTTAGAAGAAAGTTACTCTGTAATTAAGAGAAACAAGCATTATTTAACATATACTACATTCGTTTCAAGATGATCTTTACACTTTTTGTTTTAATCTGTTTCATAATGTTTTTACACTTTTCACTACAAGAAATTGTACCATTAACGACGGGAAATCCCGTCGCAAAATGCCAATAATCGTTGATTAGCGACGAGATTTCCTGTCGCGAACCCGTCATAAAAGGGGGTCGTCGTTAATAGAAAATTCCGTCGTAAACCCGTCGTAAAATACATTTGCGACGGTTATTCCCGTCATTGTTTGGTTGTTAGGCCCGTCGCAAAAGGCTTTTGCGACGGAATTTTTGACCCGTCGTAATTAGGTTGTCGTTAAAGATACAAATTCTTGTAGTGCAAATTGCGCTATTCTATTTTTAGACATGACAATTTACAATATTTATAATTTTCCACTTACTTTCTCTTACTTTATCCATATTTTATTATATTCAACCAACTTATTTGATTTTTGTGTTAATATTTGTGCAAATAGTAACCGTAAAGATTTTTATGAAACGGAGGTAGTATATATGACTGGTTATTGACTTGTTGAATTGGTTTGTGTGTAAAGGCGGGCATACCATTGGACTAGCAAGATGTGCAACATTCCGATCACATATCCACAATGACACGAATATCAACACCGCCTTCGCCAAATCTCTCCAACAAAAATGTCCGCAAAGTGGAAATAACAACGTTTTACAGCCCCTAGACTACCAAACCAAGTATCGTTTCGACGTCAAATATTACCAGAATTTAGTGGCTAATAAAGGTTTACTTCACTCAGACCAACAACTTTACAATGGAGATAAGAGAGCTGATTCTCTTGTTAAAAAATATGCAATGGACCAATGTAGGTTCTTTAACGACTTTGCTAAGAGCATGCTTAGAATGGGAAACATCAAACCTCTTACCGGAAGTAATGGTGAAATCAGGCGCAATTGCCGTAAACCTAATTAGAGATCGATCGGTTCTCTAATTCACTTACTTGCCTTTACACTTTTTAATACCTATGTCAACTCTATGATCCATTGCATGCAAATTTGTTTATTGTAACGTTGTACGTACGTGCATTATATTTATGTTGTCCTTTGTTCGGAATTAATTGTCACATAGTATCGAAATTGTAACTTGGGAAATAAATGTAATGTGACAATTAAATCCAAACGGTTGTAGTGGTATATTGTACGTGGTATTAAAATATTATTAGTTATTATTTGGCAAGTGTAAAGAAATTCCAATTTATGATTTCACATATGTGTGCGAGTATATGTTGTTGCGATTAAAGCGAAAATTAGAACAAACTTATCTGATTCGATGAACTGAACGAAGAACAATTGTTGCGTCGTGGACACCCACTGTCCTAAAAGACGATTCCGCGCTATCTCCCGGTGCAGTAGAACAGAATGCGGTCGCCCTCCAGGATTAGCGCAACTCCGACGTTGTGTGCACTCACAAAGCCGGATGGAGTCAGAACGTATGCCCAAAACCGAGAGCAATTTTGTGTGAGAGTAAGAATGTGTTTTCGTATTTTGTGTGTATGATTTTCTGTGAGAAGGGAACTGAAACTCTGATTTAAATAATTAGAAGGAAAGCATTGCAACAGACAAAAACGGCTGAGGGAATGAATGTTGCAACAGCCAGAAAACGGTCAAAAACATTGATCATAGTAACGGACGTAATTAATGGCATTTAATCCAACGGTTACGTAATCAATACAGATTCCCGTAACAGTGACTTGCGCAAACCGGTCCAGTTACCAAAAAGAACAGGGTTGACCCACAAAAACCCAAGAGCCCAAGTACCAAGTACCAAGTACCAAGTACCAAGTACCAAGGCCCGCGGCCCGCGGCCCGCGGCCCGCGCCCGGCCCGGCGCGCGCGCGCGTGTGTGTGATGTGTCCACCCATACCATTCTCAGACTTTCTTAAACAAGAGTTACACTCATTCCCCAATTAATAAACAAGAGGAATATGAAGAGTTTTTCCAATGTGGGACTCTTGAATTTTCACTCACCCTTTTTTCCTTTGTGTTTCCCAATGAGAATTTCCAACAATCCCCCACAGGTTCGAATATGCGGAAAAGAAAGAAAAGAAAGGAGAAGGATATTGGTTTTGGGCAAACAAAACAATTGAATAGGTGTCAATGTCTTTCGACTTGAATTAACACTTAGTGACATTTAAGCTATGATCTCTTTCCTACCAAGTGACTTTCGTATTGAACTTGATAGGGAGATAGAAACCCGTCACTTAAAGCACGCAACTGAATATGTATGACATTCTGACTCCGCGAATAAAGTGACGCCTTATACTGGCCATACGTCCGACCTGGATATGCTCATAGGTGCTCTAGAGAATAGCCCACATCGCAATTCTCATAGGAAGAGGCCACACTTCCACACCTACGTAGGTGAATCCCATCAAGTGTGAGCTACATTCACACCACCAAACATATGGTATGGGTTCATTAAGAGCCGTATGCTCAACCTCTTTCCTATTGTAGCAAGCACATTATAACATCTAGGGGATGGACAAAAAATAAAATTTTGTGCTTCCGAATTATAACAATAATGTCGTCCTTTGAACTCTGTGAGTAGGAGTTCATTATTTTACAATTCATTCAACGGGCTTCAGGCCCATCCCTTCCGATGTTTCCAAAACTAGTTTTCTACATAGGCCTTTCGTTAACGGATCCGCAATGTTCATTTCAGACTTTACATAGTCTAGTGATATCACCCCACTTGACAACAATTCTTTGATGGCCTTGTGCCTCAAACGAATGTGCCTTTTCTTCCCATTGTAGGCATGGTTGTTTGCCACGGCAATAGCCGCTTGCGAATCACAATGAAGTGCAACTGAAGGAGCTGGCTTCCCCCACAACGGAATATCTGCAAGCACATTTCTCAACCATTCTGCCTCATGACCTGCCAATTCAAGAGCAATAAACTCAGATTCCATAGTAGACATAGCAGTACAAGATTGTTTACAAGATTTCCAAGACACAGCTCCACCCCCTAGGGTGAAAACATAACCACTGGTAGAGTTAATTTCATCATTGCCAGAAATCCAGTTAGCATCACAATAGCCTTCCAAAACTCCTGGAAACTTGGAGTAGTGCAAACTCCAATCCATGGTACCCTTAAGGTACCTGAGCAATCTCTTCAAAGCATCCCAATGTTCATGACTTGGGTTATGAGTATACCTGCTTAATCTACTCACAGAATAAGCAATGTCAGGTCTAGTGTAGTTCATAAGAAACATAACACTACCAATAATCTTAGCATATTCAGATTGGCTAACAGGATCACCATTATTTTTCCTTAAGTGGATGCTTGGATCATAGGGAGTCCTAACTGGATCGACGTCAAAAGAGTTAAATTTTTTAAGTAACTTTTCAACATAGTGAGCTTGGCTAAGACAAATGCCATTTGGAGTTCTCTTGATTTTCACTCCTAAAATCACATCTGCCTCACCCATATCTTTCATTTCAAACTTAGAACTTAGAAAACTTTTTGTCTCATTTACTCGATCCAAATTAGTCCCAAAAATTAACATATCATCCACATAAAGACAAATAATCACACAACCATCAGAATCATGCTTAGAGTAAACACAAGAATCACCTTCATTTACATGGAACCCATTACCTGTCATAGTCTTGTCAAATTTGTCATGCCATTGCTTTGGAGCTTGCTTAAGCCCATACAAGGACTTGACTAATTTACAAACCTTATTCTCTTGACCAGGAACAACAAACCCTTCCGGTTGAACCATGTAAATTTCCTCATCCAAATCACCATTTAAAAATGCAGTTTTAACATCCATTTGATGCACAACAAGATCATGAATGCAAGCAAGAGCAATCAAAGTTCTAATAGTAGCAATTTTAGTGACAGGAGAATAAGTATCAAAATAATCAATACCATGCCTTTGGGTGAATCCCCTTACCACAATTCTAGCCTTATACTTGTCAATGGATCCAGTGGATTTCAATTTTTTCCTAAAGATCCATTTACAAGTAATGGGCTTGCAACCCCTAGGCAGATCAACCAACTCCCAAGTATTGTTACTTAGGATTGACTGAAGTTCACTATCTATTGCCTCTTTCCAAAACACTGCATCAACAGATTTCATAGCCTCTTCATAGGTCCTAGGATCATCTTCCAAAATAAAGACATAAACAAAGTCATCATCAATCAAGTAAGGTTCTGTAACGCCCCGACCTCTAATTCAATAATTAACACATAATTAGCAGCGGAATTAACCTAATTGGTCGGGACATTACCTGCCGTAACTTCCTTTTCGGAAATTACAAGGCAAACATCAATCATAAGCCTTTAAACACTCCAAAACAATATATATAATCTTTTATATTACCAAAATGAAAGTACATGACTTACTAAAGTCTTTAATTAAAACTTATTAAACTATTAGAACCGTAAATATAAACTAGGTGGATAATATTAAAGTGAAACTCCTCGCCTCTACTCGTTTCCATCGATCCCCGCAGTACCTAAAATGGAAAACAAAACGGTGAGCCGAAGACTCAGTAACGAACTATTCTAGCAACATAAATTCATTTCAATTCATTTTATTTAATAACACAGGGAGAATAGAATAATGTAAAACAATTTATAAAGTCCTTTATTTAATTCATTTTCAACTTTAGGGTGCACATGCTAGTCGTGGCAAGTATGACATGGTGGAACGTCTTCCACGATGGACCGCTGTCCATAAACATGGGGCCTTGGCCCGAAAACATGAGAGCCTTGGCTCAATGGGCGGATGCCCCATGGGTACATGCATGACCGAGAATCGTAACCTGTGAACATATACTGCCCAACGGACTAGGAATTTCACTTTCATTTATCATGTTTCGTTTAATTTTACATTTTAGTCTTTTTACTTCAGTTGAAGTAACATAATTCCTTTGGATCATAAGATCAAACATCCTTTCTTTCCTGGTTTCTTAAAAACAGCATTTTATAAGAATTTCAATCAATCATCATAGCATTTTATAATCAATCATAAAATAAGGAATAATTCCATCAAATCATATTATAATAAATTATTCAATAAAATCATATTTCATTTCCCGCAATTCATAAAACATGTCAAAACATTCATTTAATAAATCAATCATACGTTGTAATTTCATAATCACATTTATAAGGGAATTGCGGGTACTAGCAATAGCCGTTACCTCACTTCCGCGATTTGCTAAGGGTTTTCGTTGGTTCGTTCGTCCTGAGCTCCGAGTCCAATTTCTTTAAATAGTAAACAATTGAATTAGTACTAGATCGATAAATAATTTAAAATCAATACTTTATAACTAATAAATTCTATAAGTAACGTATTTTATAAATAATGAATTTTAATGAAAATATACTTTTCGAAAATATTATTAATCGGAATTTCAATCGAAATATATATATAATTAATTCATAAATCGTTTTTCATGAATATTATTTAAATTCTATTTTTGTTAAATAAGCTAGTAATTTACTTTATTAAAATCGATAATTAAACCTGAAAGATAATAACGATTTATTAATAACTAATTAGATTATAAAATTTTGTTAAAACATGAAAATTAGTAATTAAGAAATCTGAAGATAACAATTCAGTTTCCAACTCACCAAGGCCCAATTTGAAATGGCCCGATTCTTAAATTTGGGTTTTAAGGAGAATAAAATCAAAGTTTTAAAATAAAAACCTTGTTTTGGATTTTCTGGGAACGAAACACACGAGCAGGGGAAGGGGAAAGGGGCCGAAAACAGGGGAAACGGAGCAAGGAGGGCACGAGGAGGAAGGAGGGAAGGGGGGTGAGGCGTCTGGCTGGGCGATGCAGCGCCGGAAGGCGACGGTGAGGGCGGTGGTTTGCGGTGGTGGTACAAGCGAGAGAAGGAGGGAGTGCGAAAATGAAGGGGAAGCAGGGGAGGGGTTGTGAGGGAGAGTTCTGGCGATTTCTGGGCGGAGCACCGGGGGTTTGTGTGGCGGCGGAGGTTGGTGTGTGGGTTGGTGATGGTGGGCGATGGTGGAGTGCGATGGGGGTGGTGCTGCGAGTTGGAGAAAGGAGCAGGAACAGGGGAGGGGCAGGGCGTCGCGAAGGGAGGAGAGAGAGCAGGGGGAGGTACGGTGGGTGTGCGGTGGTGCTGGAGGGAGACGGTGGTCAAGGTGGTGGTTGGACGGAGGTGGCAGTAGTGGTGGCTGGTGGTTGCAGTGGTGTTTGCGGTGGTGGTTCGAATTAAGGAAGAACAAGGGGATGATTTTTTTCTCAGTTTTGTGAATTGATTTTTGGTAATGAAATTGATCAGAAATTGAAAGAAATTTGTAAGTTTTGTGAAGGATTCTAGAAGAGGAAGGCCTTGGGGCTCAAGAAAATGTATGGGGACTGATTTGAGGGAAGGTGGGATATGCGTGGGAAGCAAGGCAGTAAAGCAAAAATGGATTTTTTTTTTTTTCTTTTTTTTTTTTTTTTTTTTTTTTTTTTTTTTAAATCCACAATATTTGGCAAAAATTCAGAATTTGGAATAAAATGTTTAATTAAAATAATTCCTTAAAAATAAATAAATTATCGTTAACGAAAATAAATAATTCGGTTTATAAATTTATCGTTTAAAATAATTCGTAAAAACGAAATTCGATTATTCGTAATTTAATTAAAACGAAATTAAGTTGATAAATATTTTTAATTTTAATAAATCGAGTTTAAAATTTCGGGGTATTACAGGTTCAGTTAAGAAAGCAGTAATAAAATCATCACCATAACTGGTTTCCTTTCTTGCCCTCTTGCTCCTCCTTGGCTCCAATTCAGAATTCACATCTTGGGCTCAACTTTCCTGTTTGACCAAATCTCATTATTCCTTTTGTTGGCGAAATTTTCAAGAACACGTGATCTCCAACCTCAAACTCTAGTGGTCTTCTTCGTTGGTCCGCATAACTCTTTTGCCTACTTTGCGCTGCCATCATTCTTGATTGGATTAAACGAATCTTGTCAGTAGTTTCTTGAATCAATTCTGGTCCTATAACACGTGCTTCATCGATATCACTCCAACATAATGGTGTTCGACATTTCCTTCCATAAAGTGCTTCGTAAGGTGCCATACCAATGGTGGCCTGATAACTGTTGTTGTACGAAAATTCAACCATAGGTAGAAACTTTTCCCAAGTTCCTTGAAAATCTAAAACACATGCTCTCAACATATCCTCAACAATTTGGTTAGTGCGTTCTGTTTGTCCATCAGTCGTTGGGTGAAATGCAGTACTGAAGTTAAGTTTCGTCCCAAGAGCTTTCTGCAATTCCTTCCAATAGGTTGATTGATATCTTGTATCACGATCAGAAACAATCGAACTAGGCACTCCATGCAATCGCACAATAGTGTTCACATATAGTTCAGCAAGTTGATCTAAACTCGAATTGCTCTTCATTGCTAAGAAATGCGCTGACTTTGTTAATCGATCAACAATGACCCAAATAGCATTCATTCCCTTGGTTGATCTTGGTAAACCTATAATAAAATCCATTGAAACTGAATCCCATTTCCATTCGGGCACATCCAGAGGTTGCAACAACCCTGCTGGTCTTTGGTGCTCGATCTTGATTCTCTGACACGTCAAACATTTAGCCACATACTCTGCCACTTCTTGCTTCATGTTGCTCCACCAATACACTTGCCTTAAATCCTTATACATTTTATTTCCTCCAGGGTGAATCGAGTATGGTGAACTATGAGCTTCTTCTAAAATTCTCTTTTTCAACTTCTCATCATTAGGCACACATAATCTTCCCTGAAACCTTAACGTGCCATCTTCTTGAATGACAAAACCAGGTGACTTCCCGTTTTCCACTTCACTCCTTATTCTTTCTAATTGCAAGTCCTTACATTGCGCTTCCTTAATCTCATCAATCAAAGTTGGTTTCATTACCAACACATTCAAGCAAGCATCTCCTTTGATAAACTCAATTTCCATCTTTTGTAGATCATCTTGGTTGACTCGGGAGAAAGTTAGGATAGAATTTAAGTGAGACTTTCGACTTAATGCATCCGCAACAACGTTAGCCTTTCCGGGATGGTATTGAATATCAAGGTCATAATCTTTAAGAAGTTCTAGCCACCTACGTTGTCTCATGTTGAGTTCTTTTTGGGTGAAAATGTACTTAAGACTCTTATGGTCGGTGAAAATTTGACACGAAACTCCATACAAATAATGTCTCCAAATCTTAAGGGCGAAAACAACAGCTGCAAGTTCGAGGTCATGGGTAGGGTAATTTTGTTCATGAACTTTGAGTTGGCGTGAAGCATAAGCTATAACTTTTCCGTTTTGCATCAAGACACATCCTAACCCATTCTTGGAAGCATCACTATAGATTACAAATCCGTCAGTTCCAGATGGAAGGGTAAGAATAGGGGCAGTGGTAAGACGTTTCTTAAGTTCTTGAAATGCACATTCACAATCATCATTCCACACAAATTTGGTATTCTTTCTAACTAATCGAGTTATGGGCAAGGCAACCTTAGAAAAATCTTGAACGAATCTTCGATAGTATCCAGCTAAACCCATAAAACTCCGTACTTCTGGTACATTAGTTGGTCTAGACCATTCCACAATTGCTTTTATTTTCTCAGGATCAACAGATACACCTTTCTCAGAGATAATATGTCCTAAAAATGATATTTCCTTAAGCCAGAATTCACATTTCGACAACTTAGCATATAACTGGTTTTCAATCAACATATCTAACACTTTTCTCAGGTGCTCCTCGTGTTCCTCATTACTCTTAGAATATACCAAAATATCATCAATGAAAACGACCACAAACTTATCAAGGTATGGTTTAAAAATACGGTTCATTAAATCCATAAATACAGCGGGCGCATTGGTTAACCCAAAAGGCATCACAACAAACTCATAGTGACCATATCTAGTTCTAAAGGCTGTCTTTGGAATATCCTCAGGTTTAATTCGAAGTTGATGGTAACCTGACCTCAAATCAATCTTAGAAAACACTTTTGCACCTCGAAGTTGGTCAAACAAATCATCAATACGGGGTAAAGGATACTTATTCTTAATGGTAATCTTGTTTAACTCTCGATAATCTATGCATAACCTCATAGTTCCGTCCTTTTTCTTCACAAATAAGACAGGGGCTCCCCAAGGTGAAACACTAGGTCGAACATATCCTTTTTCAAGTAACTCATCTAATTGTTTCTTTAATTCTTGTAACTCAGCTGGTGCCATTCTATATGGTGCCTTAGAAATAGGGGTAGATCCTGGAATTAATTCAATGCTGAAATCTAATTCTCTTGGTGGGGGCATACTAGGTATTTCTTCTGGAAAAACATGTGGGTATTCACAAACAACAGGTATGTCAGTAATGGAAGGTACAGGGGTATTTAGGTCAACAACACTACATAGGTAACCAGATAACCCACTCTCAATCATTTTACGTGCTCTCAAAGCATGGACAATTTGAATCGTTGGTTTTCTTACTAACTTATGGAATGAAACTCTATCTCCACTTGGTGTTCTAAGGGTCACACTCTGCCTCGAACAATTAAGGTTAGCTTCATACTTAGTCAACCAATTCATTCCCAAGATTACATCAAATTCAGATAGGTCAAAGGCTACTAAGTCTGCTAGAAACTCTACTTTTTCTATTACAATGGGACAATCTCTATACATGGTTCTACATTTCACTATTTCTCCACTAGGAAGGAAAACACTCATAGCATGAAAGTCACAACATGGTTTCAAACTTAAACATTTAGCAAACAATGGTGAAATAAAGGAATGTGAAGCTCCAGAATCAAAAAGAACATGGGCAGGTAGAGAATGGATAGAAAAGGTACCGGTGATAACATTATCATCCTCATCTGCTTCATCTTGTCTCATCACAAAAACTCTTCCAGTTGGCGGTGGTCGAGGTGGGTTGCGGTTTGAACCTCCTACATTGTTGTTCCGACCACGATCGTTGTTAGGTTAAACTGGTCCTCTCATGGTTGGCGTCACTTGATTTGGGCAATCTCTGACGTAATGATCATGGCTTCCACATCGATAGCAAGCATTCGTGCCAACACGACATTCACTCTCCACATGACTCCTTTTTCCACATTTGGCACATCCTTGCGACCGATTGTTCCTTCCTTGAAATCCTTGTCCCCTATTATTTCCTTGATTACCATCATTCCTCCTTTGATTTCCCTGGTAACTTTGGCTGGGCTTCTTTGCTCCTCCTTGGCTTTGGTTATCATTTCTCCTTTTATACCCAACATTCTTCGCTTCTCGAAGTAGTACCACTCGCTCCACATTAGCTGCAATATCAACCATATCCTGGTATGAAGTAAACCTCTGAGTGGACAACCTATCCTGGTACTTAAGGTGCAGACCTCGTTCAAAACGGTTCATCCTGGACTGCTCTGTCGACACCAAGTCTGGTGCAAACCTTGACAACTCCATAAACTTATTTGCGTATTCCAACACGCTCATTGTTCCTTGTTGCAAGTGTAGAAATTCATCTTCTTTTTGTTTCCTCAAGGATGGTGGATAAAACTTGTCTCTCATTAACTTCTGGAGTTCGTTCCAACCAAATCCAGGCCCATTCTTTCGTTCCTTGTTAACTTTCCACCATAATCCTGCTTGGCCTGACAAGTAGAACACTGCGAAATCAACTCTCCATTTCTCAGGGCACTGCAGGGTTTCAAACAACTGATCAATGCGACTTATCCAATCCTCGAACTCAACTGGATCAGGCTTGCCATCATAGGATGGTGGGTTGAGTGACGAAAAGTTCTTGAACATCGTTGCGCTCTCGTTTCCACTAACATCTTTCTTTTTCCGAGAATCATGGACTAATTCTGCCAACATTGAACTCACATTTTCCAATCGTTCCATCCTTTCCTCGTGGCCATTAACATGGACATACCCTTCATGAGTGATGTCGTTATCATCGTGAACATGATGCTCGTTGCGAGCTCCGTTGGTAACATCGTTGATAGCATCGATGGTCGACATTCTGTATAACATATCTTATCAGGTTGAAGCGAAATAATAATATAAAATAAACCCTTTGATCCCGTTCCTACACTCACACTCATATTCATTTTAACTTAGCAAGATTTTAGAACATTCTTTTTAACTCATTCCTTAAAATTCTTTACTTAAAGCCTAATGAATTCTATTCGTGCGAAAACCCGTAAGGTTTAGCACTTATGGTCCAGAACCTTTGCTCTGATACCAAACTGTAACGCCCCGACCTCTAATTCAATAATTAACACATAATTAGCAGCGGAATTAACCTAATTGGTCGGGACATTACCTGCCGTAACTTCCTTTTCGGAAATTACAAGGCAAACATCAATCATAAGCCTTTAAACACTCCAAAACAATATATATAATCTTTTATATTACCAAAATGAAAGTACATGACTTACTAAAGTCTTTAATTAAAACTTATTAAACTATTAGAACCGTAAATATAAACTAGGTGGATAATATTAAAGTGAAACTCCTCGCCTCTACTCGTTTCCATCGATCCCCGCAGTACCTAAAATGGAAAACAAAACGGTGAGCCGAAGACTCAGTAACGAACTATTCTAGCAACATAAATTCATTTCAATTCATTTTATTTAATAACACAGGGAGAATAGAATAATGTAAAACAATTTATAAAGTCCTTTATTTAATTCATTTTCAACTTTAGGGTGCACATGCTAGTCGTGGCAAGTATGACATGGTGGAACGTCTTCCACGATGGACCGCTGTCCATAAACATGGGGCCTTGGCCCGAAAACATGAGAGCCTTGGCTCAATGGGCGGATGCCCCATGGGTACATGCATGACCGAGAATCGTAACCTGTGAACATATACTGCCCAACGGACTAGGAATTTCACTTTCATTTATCATGTTTCGTTTAATTTTACATTTTAGTCTTTTTACTTCAGTTGAAGTAACATAATTCCTTTGGATCATAAGATCAAACATCCTTTCTTTCCTGGTTTCTTAAAAACAGCATTTTATAAGAATTTTAATCAATCATCATAGCATTTTATAATCAATCATAAAATAAGGAATAATTCCATCAAATCATATTATAATAAATTATTCAATAAAATCATATTTCATTTCCCGCAATTTATAAAACATGTCAAAACATTCATTTAATAAATCAATCATACGTTGTAATTTCATAATCACATTTATAAGGGAATTGCGGGTACTAGCAATAGCCGTTACCTCACTTCCGCGATTTGCTAAGGGTTTTCGTTGGTTCGTTCGTCCTGAGCTCCGAGTCCAATTTCTTTAAATAGTAAACAATTGAATTAGTACTAGATCGATAAATAATTTAAAATCAATACTTTATAACTAATAAATTCTATAAGTAACGTATTTTATAAATAATGAATTTTAATGAAAATATACTTTTCGAAAATATTATTAATCGGAATTTCAATCGAAATATATATATATAATTAATTCATAAATCGTTTTTCATGAATATTATTTAAATTCTATTTTTGTTAAATAAGCTAGTAATTTACTTTATTAAAATCGATAATTAAACCTGAAAGATAATAACGATTTATTAATAACTAATTAGATTATAAAATTTTGTTAAAACATGAAAATTAGTAATTAAGAAATCTGAAGATAACAATTCAGTTTCCAACTCACCAAGGCCCAATTTGAAATGGCCCGATTCTTAAATTTGGGTTTTAAGGAGAATAAAATCAAAGTTTTAAAATAAAAACCTTGTTTTGGATTTTCTGGGAACGAAACACACGAGCAGGGGAAGGGGAAAGGGGCCGAAAACAGGGGAAACGGAGCAAGGAGGGCACGAGGAGGAAGGAGGGAAGGGGGGTGAGGCGTCTGGCTGGGCGATGCAGCGCCGGAAGGCGACGGTGAGGGCGGTGGTTTGCGGTGGTGGTACAAGCGAGAGAAGGAGGGAGTGCGAAAATGAAGGGGAAGCAGGGGAGGGGTTGTGAGGGAGAGTTCTGGCGATTTCTGGGCGGAGCACCGGGGGTTTGTGTGGCGGCGGAGGTTGGTGTGTGGGTTGGTGATGGTGGGCGATGGTGGAGTGCGATGGGGGTGGTGCTGCGAGTTGGAGAAAGGAGCAGGAACAGGGGAGGGGCAGGGCGTCGCGAAGGGAGGAGAGAGAGCAGGGGGAGGTACGGTGGGTGTGCGGTGGTGCTGGAGGGAGACGGTGGTCAAGGTGGTGGTTGGACGGAGGTGGCAGTAGTGGTGGCTGGTGGTTGCAGTGGTGTTTGCGGTGGTGGTTCGAATTAAGGAAGAACAAGGGGATGATTTTTTTCTCAGTTTTGTGAATTGATTTTTGGTAATGAAATTGATCAGAAATTGAAAGAAATTTGTAAGTTTTGTGAAGGATTCTAGAAGAGGAAGGCCTTGGGGCTCAAGAAAATGTATGGGGACTGATTTGAGGGAAGGTGGGATATGCGTGGGAAGCAAGGCAGTAAAGCAAAAATGGATTTTTTTTTTTTTTTTCTTTTTTTTTTTTTTTTTTTTTTCTTTTTTTTTTTTTTTTTAAATCCACAATATTTGGCAAAAATTCAGAATTTGGAATAAAATGTTTAATTAAAATAATTCCTTAAAAATAAATAAATTATCGTTAACGAAAATAAATAATTCGGTTTATAAATTTATCGTTTAAAATAATTCGTAAAAACGAAATTCGATTATTCGTAATTTAATTAAAACGAAATTAAGTTGATAAATATTTTTAATTTTAATAAATCGAGTTTAAAATTTCGGGGTATTACAGGTTCAGTTAAGAAAGCAGTAATAAAATCATCACCATAACTGGTTTCCTTTCTTGCCCTCTTGCTCCTCCTTGGCTCCAATTCAGAATTCACATCAGAGGTGGGAGGAGCAACAACAGGCATACTAGAAGAAGTGCTAGAAGAAGGCACATCATTGATACAAGATATTTTCAAAGGAAATACTGTTTCAAAAAACTCGGCATCTCTTGCCTCAATGATGTTACCACCTGCATAAGAATTGTTAGCACCTTTAACAAGAAAACGATATGCAGCACTTTGGTAAGCATAACCAATAAAAATACAATCAACCGTTTTAGGACCAATCTTGTCCCTTTTGAAGCTGGGTATAGCCACCTTTGCTAGACACCCCCACACTTTCAAATAACTTAGGTTAGGTGCACGACCCTTCCATATTTCGTATGGAGTCTTGTCTAGCTTCTTGTGAGGTACCCTGTTTAAAACATGACAAGCAGATAATATAGCTTCCCCCCACATGTTATCAGAAAACCCAGAACTAATAAGCATAGAATTCATCATGTTCTTCAATGTTCTGTTCTTCCTTTCAGCAATCCCGTTCTGCTCGGGTGTGTAGGGAGCCGTTGTCCTCATGAATGATCCCATTCTGCTCACAAAATGCCTTAAGAGTGTTAGGGTCATATTCACCACCCCTATCACTCCTAAGTCTCTTGATCTTCCTATCAAGTTGGTTCTCCACTTCGGCCTTGTATTTGAGGAACATTTCCTCAGCCTCATCTTTTGACCTGAGAAGATAAACCATGGTGAATCTTGAGCAGTCATCAACAAAAGTAATATAATACCTTTTACCACCCCTGCTCTCATAATTTTTAAAATCCCCCAAGTCACTATGAACAAGCTCTAGTACTTTAGTTTGTCTATCTATTGATTTAAATGGCTTCTTTGCAAACTTGGCCTCAACACATACTTCACATTTTGCAAAATCAGTTTTAGAAAAACTGGGAATCAAGTTAAGTTGTTTAAGCCTTTTAATTGAAGCAATGTTAAGATGACCCAACCTTGCATGCCATAAATCAATAGACTCAGCAATATAAACAGAAGAAGTACTAGCATTCTTATTCATAATTTCAAGTTTGACATCAAGAGTAAATAAACCCCCATTACAGAAACCCTTTCCCACAAACTCCCCATTATGAGTAATAACAAGCCTATCAGAATCAAATGAAAGCTTCAATCCAGCCTTAATTAGCAAGCTACCAGAAATCAGGTTCCTACGCATTTCTGGAACATGCAACACATTGGTAAGAGTAATAAGTTTTCCAGAGGTAAGAGTGAGAACGATCTTCCCTTTGCCTTGAACAGTTGCAGAAGCTGAATTACCCATGAAGACATTTTCACCATCAGTTTTTTCGTAGGTAGTGAACATGTCTTTGTTGGTGCAGATATGTCTCGTTGCTCCAGTATCAACGATCCATTCAGCAACATTACCTGTCAAGTTAGCTTCTGAAACAACAGCAACAAAATGGTTAGGATTAGAAACTTCATTAGCTTCAGCAAGGTTGGCTTGGTTCTGATCCGACTTCTTCTTGGATCTGCAATCTACAGACTTGTGACCAGTTTTCCCACATTCAAAACACTTGCCCTTGAACTTATACTTCATTGGTTTCCCTTGAGGCTTGAAAGGACTTCCCTTTCCCTTAAACTTTTCAGAATATGCATGAGGCTTAGGTTCTACAAGGTTAGCCTTAGCAGACCCGGAAAACACAGATTGACCCTTATCCTTAATACGATTTTCCTCCTCAATTTTCAGGTGACCTACAAGCTCCTCTAAGGTAAGGTCCTTTTTCTTATGCATTAACTGATTACGAAAATCTTTCCAAGAGGGTGGGAGTTTCTCAATTAAAACTATAGCAAGGGTAATATCACAAATACTCAAACCCTCGGCAGCCATAGCAATGCAAATATTTTCATAAGCATGAATCTGATCAATAATTGGTTTATCATCTTGGACTTGAAAAGCTAACCACTTACTGACACAATAACGCTTAGTACCAGCATCATCAGTTCCATATTTCTTTTCTAATGCATCCCAAATATCCCTAGCATGATTAAACCCCATATAGATATCAAGCAAAGTATTCGACATATGATGCAGCAACATGCCCTTACATGTCCTATCATCTTTAGCAAATTTCAACTCAAAAGCATGCAATTCAGTTTCATCATCAGGTTCGACAACATCATCAAGCACATAAGTGAAGGAAATAATGCCCTTGGTCCAAGTATGCATTCTATGTTAAGTCTAATAAATGCGGTTCAGTATTAATTAACAAGTTAATAATTCAGTGAGATCAAGTGAGCTGAATGCCTAGCTAGAGGCCGCTTCAGTTCAAGTGGAATTAATGATATTAATCCACAGCTTACTCTTGACTGAACCCGTAGGGTCACACAAATAGTACGTAAACGGATCAAGTATTTAATGGCATTAAATACTCCATCTATGAATATTCGGAACCGACGGATCTTGGTTTCAGTGGGAGCTAAGATCGTCACAGGCAAGAAATGAATACTCCGGAAACGATGATATTGCCGGAAACGGAAATATGGATCGTATCGGAAATATGAATATTATCCAAGTCGTAGATGTTGCCGGAAACGGAAACATGGTACGTATCGGAAAATATTGTTGGAAATGGAAATATTACCAGAATCGGAAATATTGCCGGAAACGGAAATATTGTCAGAATCGGAAATATTGCCGGAATCGGAAAATAATTCCGGAAACGGAAATATTAAATATTTGTTCGAAACGGAAATTAATTCCGGAATCGGAAATATTAAATATTGTTCGTATCGGAAATAGATTCCGGAAATGGAATTTTAATCGGAAGCGTATCGTACGAATTAGCATCGGACGAGGCCTGCCGGACGAAGGCCCAGCACGAAGCCAGGCCGTCGCCCAGCAAGCACGCACGCCACAGCCCAGCGCGCACAAGGCCACGCATGCGTGGGCCGCGCTGCGTGGGCTGCTGCTCGCATGCGTGGGCAGCCCTTGTGGCTGCCGTGTGTGTGTGAGTTTGAGCTCATGCCAGATTCCTGAATCTGCAAGAGTCAGTGTATGATTAAATGTCTATTCCTATTGGATAAATTGATTAAGTAGAATTCATGTAGAATTCTAATTCCAATTAATTCGCATCCTACTAGGATTACGATTCCTTTTCCATAACTCTATAAATAAAGGCCTAGGGGTCATAATTTATACACAAGTTTCAAAGTATTCAAAAGTGAGTTTTTTTGAGAAAATTCAAACACCCATCTTGCCCCAAAAGTGCCGAATTTTCTGAGTACCTTAAGGGCGATTCTAGTTGGTCAATCTTAAGGCGGATCCGGACGTGCTGTGGACTATCTACGGAGGGACGACACTTGGAGTCCTAAAAGACTTGTTCTTGTTCGGTTCGGGCGCAGCTAGGGAAGGCACGCAACAAAGAGTATGCATCTAATTATGCTAAATGATTATGTGTAAATAATATGTTTTCTGGGTTAATGGTTGTTTCCGCATGATCTATGTAATGTCATATGTATCATAACCTAACAGTGGTATCACGAGCCCCTTATTATTTTCATAATCTAAATTGCATGAACATGGTTAAATATTACAAATTTGCAAGAATTAAAAGGGGTGATTAATTTTCGTAATTGTTAATTAATTGCAAATTGCGTTTATTTAATTATATGTACGCAGTTTTTCGGCAGTTTCTTCATTACTCATCCGAATTGAGTGATTTTTGTGTCAATTCCGCATGTAAAAGGCATTCTAAAATTTTGACAAAAATAGTATTTTTCTGCCGAACCCAGAATTCTCAAATTCGAAGCCTAACTATGACTTTTCGAAGGTTTTAGTTTTTCGAATGCAAAATTTCGTAAATTTAAGATGTTAAATTAAATATTTGCGATTCTTGTTGATAAATCTTGAATTTTTGATTGACCTACTGCATATGTTTAACAAGTTTGAATGCCTAGTCTTGTTAATTATGCAATCTAATTTGTAATTATGATTAATTTGTTGAAAATTAGAATAATTTAGAATTAATTTGATTTTCATAATTAATTGTAATTTAATTAGAAACCTATGATTAAAAACCACCATAAAAATTGTAAATTTACGATAAATTTTAAATTTTTATGACCTAGACTTGAATCCATAACAATCGGAAATCAATTGGATAATAAATTTTCGATTTTTCGCCCTAAAATTATGAAATTAATAATATTTATTAATTTGTCATTAATTTTAAATATAAATTTTAAATTTTTATGCGATTCGTTCAAATAACTTGCACGCACGAAGCAATGGACGCTTCGTGTTACCCTTAAGGGGTGTTGTATAATGCGGGCATGCGACGACGAGCAAGGGAGCTCGTCGCCCGTGCGGCACGAATGCAATGAGCAAGGCCGTAGTGCACGAGCACAAGGGAGCAGCCCTGCCTTGTGTCGTGTGCCACGAGCAATGAACGTATGGGCATGGGCGAGGGGCGTGCCAAGGCAGTCGCGTGTGGGCAGCAAGCGAGCTGCGCCACAGCGCGCGCTGCCTCGCACAACAGCGCGCAGCCTCGTGCGCAGCGAGCGCAAGCTCGCGTGCCACGAGCGCTGCGCCCAGCATCACTCGCGCGCACCAGCGAGCGATCTCGCGCGCCAGCGCGCGATCTCGCGCGCCAGCGAGCGATGCAGCGCCCCAGCGAGCGATGGCTCGCGCGCACCAGCGAGCGATCTCGCGCACCAGCGAGCGCGGTAACGCGCGCGCGCTGCGAGCGATAGCTCGCGTGCGGTGGGCGCTGTGCGGAGGCTTGTGTATGGGACAGCAGCAGCTATGCTACGAGCGCATGGGCTGCGCGCACATGGCCAGCAATGGCTGTGTGCGTACGGCCCATGGGCATGCAACGCGTAGGGTGTTTGCGTTACGATTAGATCGTTTTGAATGTTTAATTTGAAAATTCCAGTTCACGTAATTTTAATTAATTTTAAAATTAATAATTTGAATTAATTTCTTGGATTTTAATTTTGAATATTATAATTATAATAAATGGAATTTATTCTAATTATTTTACTAAAATTAAAATCATGAATTAATTTAAATACGACTGAAATTAAATTAAATTTTTGGATTCAATTATAAATTGATATGAGCTTTAAATTTTAATTAAATTTGTATGTTTCCGGTTGGACTAGAAATACATTTTTATGTTTAAAATTGGTAAAGCATATGAATTTATTGGTTTAAGTGGGAGCGCTTTTTAGTCATAAACTCTTGATTAGGTCTACAAATCCTTAAGGTTAAAACAACTTGATTAGAATTAATAAGGACTGAATAATTGGTAGATTATTGGTGCCCTTGATTAATTGCTGCAAATGTTTACGTGATGCATATGGTGTTTTACTAACCAGCTATGTGGGCCATTCATGATAATGAATGGGTGAATGGTATATATTGTATATGTACTGTTTTGCAGGTTATGAAGTGACTAGTATGGCCCAAATAGGATAGAAAATATGGTCTGCGTACCATTAATTTGAATGTAATTGGTCTAAAGTACCAAAGTTATTTTTCAATTCAAATATGGTCTGCGAACCATCAAATAGTTGTAATTAGTTATAGCTTATCCTATTTGAAGAAAATGGTGCCTCCCACGGAGATTTTCAAGACGGACTTTGAAGTCAAAGCTTCAAGATGAAGTCGGGCCATACTAGATCACAAATATCTTATGCATGTTTTAAGTTATTTATTGCTTTTAAATATGTCTTAAAATGCATGAGATCAAAAGCTTGATTATGTTGCATGATTAAGGATTTTAGTTCACTTAAAATCTAACCAACATAGTAAGAGCCTTAAGTTCCAAACTTAAAAATTGAGTTATAAGGTGCCATGCCAAAATATACACTTGCTTGGATATCCTTTACATCAATCTAGTAATAGTTTTCGCTCAGCGAGGTGTTACTTATTGGTCCTAAAGGGGCAATGTACACAAATAATTGTGAGTACATGTTAGTTTTGGTGAAACTCAACGATATAAGTAAGGAGTCCTTTTATGTCGTGGCAAAATCGATAGGTTTACCTAATAAGTTCTTAGACGTACCTATCAACCAAGAATAGTTTCTAGACTATTAGCAAAAGGCTTTTGCTTACCTAAGATGTTCTAGGATTAAGTCGACAAACTGTGCTTAGTTCTTCAATGATTTTAGGATCTTGGAATCATTTTATTCACACCTGCCGGAACAATAAAATCGAATAAAATGCTAATAACTTGTTTGAATTGCATGGTTGCTTTAATTTCAAGTTATTATTCATGATAAATGTTTAGACTTTGCATGCTTCAATGTATGTTTTAATTATTGTTTATAATTAAATATCTTGCACTGCAATAAATCCTTTTAGAAAGGTAACAGTAAATTTCCTCGATTGGTAGTGAATCCAAGAACGATTCACGGAAAAGAGAGAAAGTGAGCAATTTAAAATGTACGTTTCTTATATAGACTTTTATGGTTGTTTTCGAATATCAAAATCGAATGGCAAACCAATTGGTGCTTGTGAATTCAAAATACAATGTAGTTTTGAGATCATAAAGCATTGAGCTTAAACGCTCAGCTTTACCAATGGTTAACAACCTAATATCTTTGTCCATTTAATTCTCGAATGAGTCTAGTCCCTAGACATTCGAATAGATCGATGCTTAGAGAACTTTAAAAGCTTCTTGTAAGATCATCTAGTTGAAACAGAATATTCAACATAAATTAAAATGGTTAAAACCTTGTTGGGGTGACATTGGACATGTCTAACAAAGTATAAAAGTCAACACTAAAGAATTCAATTCTTAAGACTATAAGAAAGGGTACAAGAAATAGGAAAACAAAGGAACAAATGAAAGGAATTTACGATTCCGGTTCTACCTATAAGTTTAAAGAGAAGTGACCTAGCAATCAAACTTCCTTGGTATCATATACCGCTTGAGGTTCTTACTTCGGTAATAACTCAAATAATGGAAGCTAGGATACACTACTGACCTACAAGTGGGAAATGAAGCATGGCAATGCTACATTAGTTGTAGGGTCATCTAGTTTGTTTTAAGTCCTTTCAAAGGCTGGAACTTAATGGCTATTTTGTTCCATAATCAGCATACCTAAATTTCTGCTTCAAACACAGAAAGACTCACATTCAGAAGAACAAAAACAATGCTTGTTTGTTTGTTTATTTGAATGAAATGGTCAATTACTGGTTGAGTCAATATGCTTGATTAAAACAAACAACTCTTTAAAGAACTTTACTAGGTTCAAATCAAACCCTTGATTTGAGTTCCATTAAATCTTTGGCATTGTTGCTTAGACCATATCAACAAGTTAACATTCATAAGCTCTATTTTGATGGACTTTTGAAAGTTGGTTGATTTCTAGATCAACTTAAGACAAGCTAGTCTTACTTGTTGAAAGTAACAAAGAATATGAACTATTGTTAGAACGCCTAGACGATAGAGTTCAAAGCTAAAGAAAGGTTTTATGACTTTATTATTTCACATGGATTTGAGTGAATATAGGTTTATTTACTCAAATGTGATATAAGTTGAATCTGTTTGGCTAGTTCAAAGATTCAGAAGTATAAAATCCACTCGGCAAGAAATCATAAAGATCTAGGTTAGATCATGTTGATGATTACTTGAGACCAAATATGATCATCAATGATTGTGTGTTGTAATTTCACAATCTAGCTCCATAAGATATGGCATATCTACGTTGGAATGATCGAAGTCAATTAGTACTTGATTCGATCAATGATGAATCATAAAGACTTTTCCTATAATTTCTAAAACAAAATGCTCAACTACCACCAAACTAAACCAAATTCGTCAAAGCTATTGAAAAGTAATTTCAGGATATCTTTTCAATTATATATATCTAAAGAGTTGCTAAACTCAGTGGGAGCTTAGTGTTTGTTATTCAACAAACTAAGGTCCAAGTATAGATATATGTTTCATTGTGATTTATTCAAATGAGACACAAGGGTATTGTTTCTACCACGAATTTTTGAGAACATAATGTTTGTTTGCTCGAAATAATGTCCTTTTGGAGATTCGTTTCCAAAATGACAAGTGGGAGAAAATAGACCTCGAAAGTTTTCGAGGCGAACAACAAACATAAACGGACATTCCGGAGGCTTTTCGAAGTGCTTCAGAAAATCCGAACTTATTCTGAAAGGACTTTAGAAGTAGCTTTTAAAGAATAGACATCTCTTAGAAGACTTTACAAGTGCTTCAAGGAGAATAGAATATTCAAAGGACTCTCAAAGTGCCTGTTGATATTCTATTGTTTGATGTTCTATACCCAAGTAGGCATAGAGTTCAAGTCACTGGAACTATGAGATTCTTCTATTAGATAGTAAGGAAACATAGAGTTCTGGTCAATGAAACTATGAGATTCTTCTATTCGATAGTGAAGAAACCTACAACTTGCAGTCAAACTATTATCATGTAGATTAATGAGTTTATGACTTGTAAGAAAGCTATGACGAAACTTAGATTCCCTAAAATGGTTAGAGGCCATATATAGACTCAAATGTTTTAAATGGTTAGAGGCCATAAAACATACTCAATGTTTTGATGACAAAATTGAAATTTTGTTGATTTGCAAGAATAGTTTCACACCTATTGGTTGCAAGTTTGTTTTAAGGATAAAAACCATCAAACATGGAATTGTGTTCACACACAAAGCTAGATTAGTTGCTAAAGGTTACAAGCAAATTCATGGCATGGATTGTGTTGAAACCTCATGCAAAATCGTAATGCTTAAGTCTATAATTCAAGCAATGATTGCATATTGGTACATATGGCAATTGGATGACAAAACGTATTCCTCAATCAAATGTTGGAATAAACTATGTACATGGTATGTCATAGGATTTGTGGATCCAAATAAATGCTTGAAAAGGAAAGCTAGCTTATGAAATCTAAATCCAGATTTAAGCAAGCAATTGGGAATTAGAACTGTATTTTAGTGAAGCTAATAAGTATTTTAGTTTCATAAAATATACATGATTCTTATAGATATATAAGAAGTTTAGTGGGAGTACTTAAAACTTAATTGGTCCTATGTGTATTACACACATATCTCTCTATTGTGAAATAACATTCAAATGCTAATGACTTAGATTTGAAATTATTCATCAATGATGGACCATGGCGAAACTTAGTACATACTGGGTATTAAGATCTATTTACAAAGATCTTATGATATTGTTTTGGATTAAGTAATGGCATTTACTAAATCAAACACGAAAGTCTCCATTGGAGATGTTCGACCCATGTGAATAAATCTAAGTAAAGGATGTTTTAACTATGTATAAGCATTTACTAAGTTAAACATCAAAGAGTCTAAATGAGATTCTTAACCTATATTATATGTCAAAGAATTTAGCTGAATTTAGTATCTACTGAAACTAGATAAGCTAAAGTTACATGAATAGAATTCAATTGGGAAATATTCTGCAAAAGAATTTATCATGTATGATATAATATGAGGATCGCCAAAAACGTATCGTATGACTTTAGGCATGACGAACATATACCAATCTCTATTGATCTAAGTGAAGATCAACTAGATTGAGATCAAGAATACTTATGGTACTTGAAAAGGTACATAGGAATAGTTCTTGATTCAAGGAAATAAAGATATGCTAAACATTGATGCTACACGCATAAACACTGGCAAAGGATCAAGTAAGACCCTTTGGAGTTAACCATTGATAAGGACGAGCTATATAGCATCGTGTTTTGAAATGGCAACATGGATTGGAGACCATGAGTTGTTGCGTGGGAAATTAAAATAATAATTTCTATGTTCTAAGATATAGTTGAAGAGTCTTCCACATATCTATGAACTGCTTGGATAGGTAAATCCAAACAAAGCATCACTAGCAACCTATACAGTTGAAGTAAAAATGATTATTGCCTAAGAAGCAATAAAACAGGGTTGTTTAAAGTTCTTCACTGAACTTGGGTAGATCACCTATCTGTTGGCTTGATGGTTCTTCATTGAAAAATGCGTAGAACCACTCTTGAAGCAAGAAAAACGTCTGCTAACTTGATGGTTCTTCATTGCAAAGTGAGTAAAACCACCATCGAAGTAAGAAAGACTAGATCACATAATAAACAAACTCGAAAAAATCTTATCATCATATCTCGAAGAACATTCGATGAAAAGGATATTAAGATTGGCAAAGCATGATAACTAAACCTATGCAACAAGTGAGAAGCAACACTCACATTGTAGCACTGGAAATCAAGCATAGCTTTGAATTCCATGAATTGTTTTAGAAGATGGGTTTGAGGCCCATGGTTATAAAACATTGGGGTTGAACATTTATCATATATGAAATGTATTTTCATATTCCATTTAATCTTGGTTTAGTATTAAATGATGAGTCCCTTCAACTTGACGATATATTCAAGATAGACTGTCAGGACCAGTCCTGTGACTAAGAAATGTCTATCAAGTGAACTTGAATGTCAAAGGTTGAAAATGGTCCCTAATCGGAGTTTTCTATAAAATTGGACGCATAGAAAACGTTAGACGATTAGAATGCAAGATGACTAGTAGTTCTGTTTCTTGAACTATGTGGACATGGCAATGTTATAATCATTTGCATAGATACTTACTTTGGGAAGACTAGTATCGGACATGACCTATGAAACTTTACTGTAAGAGATGAAAATCTGTCATAAGTAAATTTCATTAAATTATTAGACACTAAATCCTCAATACCTGAGTGATTTGAGATTACTTGTTTGAGAACTGGTTGCTTTGACGTTGACCAACCGTCGCACCGTAAAAGGAGGCTATAAAGGCAACGCTCAGGTAATCACCTATCAAACGAAGTCTAATCTCAAGATCGCAAGATTGGGATTGTCCTCCCATAAATCGGGATGAGATGCTTAAAAGTTGTACAAGGCCACTCGGAGAGCTAGAAACTGTGAAATGCATGGCCGTGCTCGGATGAATCATAGGCTATGATTATCTGTTTATTTGATCAGTTGAACTCTGAAACCGAGGAACACCTCTGGACATAATAAGGATGACAACTCTTACCTTATGTTCAAGAGCAAGCATCGAGCGACAAAGGAATTAGGAAATGCACACTTGTCCCTAAGGACAAGTGGGAGACTGAAGGAAATAATGCCCTTGGTCCAAGTATGCATTCTATGTTAAGTCTAATAAATGCGGTTCAGTATTAATTAACAAGTTAATAATTCAGTGAGATCAAGTGAGCTGAATGCCTAGCTAGAGGCCGCTTCAGTTCAAGTGGAATTAATGATATTAATCCACAGCTTACTCTTGACTGAACCCGTAGGGTCACACAAATAGTACGTAAACGGATCAAGTATTTAATGGCATTAAATACTCCATCTATGAATATTCGGAACCGACGGATCTTGGTTTCAGTGGGAGCTAAGATCGTCACAGGCAAGAAATGAATACTCCGGAAACGATGATATTGCCGGAAACGGAAATATGGATCGTATCGGAAATATGAATATTATCCAAGTCGTAGATGTTGCCGGAAACGGAAACATGGTACGTATCGGAAAATATTGTTGGAAATGGAAATATTACCAGAATCGGAAATATTGCCGGAAACGGAAATATTGTCAGAATCGGAAATATTGCCGGAATCGGAAAATAATTCCGGAAACGGAAATATTAAATATTTGTTCGAAACGGAAATTAATTCCGGAATCGGAAATATTAAATATTGTTCGTATCGGAAATAGATTCCGGAAATGGAATTTTAATCGGAAGCGTATCGTACGAATTAGCATCGGACGAGGCCTGCCGGACGAAGGCCCAGCACGAAGCCAGGCCGTCGCCCAGCAAGCACGCACGCCACAGCCCAGCGCGCACAAGGCCACGCATGCGTGGGCCGCGCTGCGTGGGCTGCTGCTCGCATGCGTGGGCAGCCCTTGTGGCTGCCGTGTGTGTGTGAGTTTGAGCTCATGCCAGATTCCTGAATCTGCAAGAGTCAGTGTATGATTAAATGTCTATTCCTATTGGATAAATTGATTAAGTAGAATTCATGTAGAATTCTAATTCCAATTAATTCGCATCCTACTAGGATTACGATTCCTTTTCCATAACTCTATAAATAAAGGCCTAGGGGTCATAATTTATACACAAGTTTCAAAGTATTCAAAAGTGAGTTTTTTTGAGAAAATTCAAACACCCATCTTGCCCCAAAAGTGCCGAATTTTCTGAGTACCTTAAGGGCGATTCTAGTTGGTCAATCTTAAGGCGGATCCGGACGTGCTGTGGACTATCTACGGAGGGACGACACTTGGAGTCCTAAAAGACTTGTTCTTGTTCGGTTCGGGCGCAGCTAGGGAAGGCACGCAACAAAGAGTATGCATCTAATTATGCTAAATGATTATGTGTAAATAATATGTTTTCTGGGTTAATGGTTGTTTCCGCATGATCTATGTAATGTCATATGTATCATAACCTAACAATAAGCAATCTCAATTTGTTCTAAATAGAATCGCATCCTAACAGCCCAACGTTTATAATTCTTGCCATCAAGAGGTTCTAACTTAGACATATCAGGAATCATGAATTTGGAAGTCAAAGCCATAATAATCGTCTTTTAGATTGTTGCGATTAAAGCGAAAATTAGAACAAACTTATCTGATTCGATGAACTGAACGAAGAACAATTGTTGCTTCGTGGACACCCACTGTCCTAAAAAACGATTCCGCGCTACCTCCCGGTGCAGTAGAACAGAATGCGGTCGCCCTCCAGGATTAGCGCAACTCCGACGTTGTGTGCACTCACAAAGCCGGATGGAGTCAGAACGTATGCCCAAAACCGAGAGCAATTTTGTGTGAGAGTAAGAATGTGTTTTCGTATTTTGTGTGTATGATTTTCTGTGAGAAGGGAACTGAAACTCTGATTTAAATAATTAGAAGGAAAGCATTGCAACAGACAAAAACGGCTGAGGGAATGAATGTTGCAACAGCCAGAAAACGGTCAAAAACATTGATCATAGTAACGGACGTAATTAATGGCATTTAATCCAACGGTTACGTAATCAATACAGATTCCCGTAACAGTGACTTGCGCAAACCGGTCCAGTTACCAAAAAGAACAGGGTTGACCCACAAAAGCCCAAGTACCAAGTACCAAGGCCCAAGGCCCAAGGCCCAAGGCCCGCGGCCCGCGGCCGGCCCGGCGCGCGCGCGCGTGTGTGTGATGTGTCCACCCATACCATTCTCACACTTTCTTAAACAAGAGTTACACTCATTCCCCAATTAATAAACAAGAGGAATATGAAGAGTTTTTCCAATGTGGGACTCTTGAATTTTCACTCACCCTTTTTTCCTTTGTGTTTCCCAATGAGAATTTCCAACATATGTTACATAAATATATAGTATTGTATATTTATTCTTATAATTTATTCGGTCTTGAGTAAATTGTACGGTTTTGTAAGCCTTAATTAATTTATTAAAAGCTAATTACTTTCACTAATCATGTGTGAAGGACTTGCAGAGTTGCAGGCGATCGAGTCCCGGGGGAGCCATAGCGGCTATGTGTGTTTATAGTAAGAATAGTTCGATCTTTTCATGTGGGATATATTAAGGGTGTTTTTCGGTGTTGTGTGGGGGGTATGGCATGGATATTTCAATATTTTGGTTCTAATAATAGTTGAAAATTGGAATTAATACCAACAAAAAATATAATATCAATTAGTAGTGAGCGTAATGGTACTTTTGATGTGTCTAATGATATTTTTATGCTTAAAACTGTATGTATTGACGTGTTGTAGTCCCCACCAACTTAATATTTTACACCTTATTTTCCTTCTATTATTTCGCTCGTACACTATGGTTCATATGTTCCCCTTACAATCTTTAACGAGTGATAAAATCCCTATTTAAGTCGGAATGTTTAATTTCCTTAAAATTATCGGGTAAGCCGATCGATTAACCACATTTGTCAAACTATCGAAAAGTCACTAGCTAAACCAAGAGCGCAAACAAGCTTCACAAACTCATTTACTTTAAGCTCATGTAAAAATTTAAAAAAAACAAAAAAATCATTTAATTTTAGGAAGATTCTGCAATAGCTACAATAAAACGGTAGCCACCATAATAAAATAAATCTCAGCCTTCTATTTTTATTGACTCGTCAGAACCGTTGATTATGCTGACTTTTTAGTTTTTATTTTTTAATTAAAATTAGTTTTTTAATAAAAATAAAAGCATTAAAAATACCCCACTTTCATAATTCAATCATCCACGTTATGAGGAAGCAGTTTCTCTGTGAAAAAAAACGGATGAACAAAATTTCTGAAACTTCAATTCAAAATTAATGTTCTTGTTGATCTTCATAATCAGGGGGCTTGGTAAAATTTCTGAAACGTCAATCCGACTGCCTAAAATTCCACTCAGTTGAACTCTACTGCTACAATTTTAATCTTTAAATAATACGGAGTACATATTTACAAATTACAAGTAGCTTTTTGAGGGGAAGTTTTTGAATAATGTTTTCGTTGCTTGTTCATACTTGAAATTTATTGTTTTGGTTTGAAGATGGGGCAAATTAGTGATGTGGGCGAACCCATATTTTTCTTTATCTGTATATATAATCCCATTATTTATTTTATCTATTAAATGCTCTATCTCATACTACATAGTTAACATTCCAATCCAAATTAGCGACCTGCACACTGTATACTTTATTTCATTTGTATATATATATTTCCATTATTTATTTATAAAACTGGGGAGGAATCCTAATTTTTTGTTTAAATTTTTTATTTTTTTATTAATAAAAAGTCAATGTAATCGACGGTTCTAATGAGTCAACAAAGATAAATGGCTGAGATTCATTTTATTATGGTGGCTACCATTTTATGGTAGCCATTGAAAAGCCTTCCTTAATTTTAAGTAATCATATGAAATCATAGACACTTAAGTCGGTCGGACATGTAGGGGCATGTATTAAATGGGAGCAAGGTATTGTAGTGTACCGGGACATCTAACAAGAAAATGTTTGAAAGTGGAGGCTTGCATAGTTGCATGTGTCCGTATAGTATAGTAATAGTTCGTAGTTGTTAAAAGATAGCAATCATCCCATGTGATTATGTGATGCGATTTTGACGTATAATAGTAATGTCATATGCATGCATGCATGCTAGCTCATACACCCACCGTAATCAAACATAAACCTCCATTTTTAACTAGTGGCGGACCCAGGATTCTATCTCAGGAATAGCACAAAAGCTATACAAGTAATTACTAGTATACAAAAGGACATTATTATAATTTTTAATATAAATAAATAAAAGTGGGTAACTCTTAAGGTTTTTTTATAATGTTAAGTTCGTGTAGTTGATTCTAGACATCGCAATGTTCAAATTGCTTGAGATTTGTTTTTAATGTATCTCTAAAAATCTATAAAATAATGTACGGAAATGAAGATGGTACTATAGTAAAGTTGTAGTTACAAAAAATTATTTTATTATTAACAAAAAAGGAAAAAGAACAAATAAGTTGAAGGAAGAGAAAAAAGAAACAAATAAGTTGAAGGAAGAGAAAAGAAACAAAAAAGTTCAAGGAAGGAAAAAAAGACAAATAAGTTGAAGGAAGAAATTAAAAAAACAAATTTGTTGGTTCCAGTAATCAAACCCATGAATATACATTTTTTCACGTGTTTTGGGATAAAGTAGGTAATAAAGTTATAAAGGGAGTCCAACAGTTTTTTTCTACGGGCTTTTTGTTGAAAGAATGGAACCAGACCCTCCTAGTCATGATACCCAAAGTAGACAATCCGGAACTGGCTTCTCACTTTAGGCTTATAAGTCTTTGCAACACTATTTACAAATGCATTTCGAAATGTATGGTGAATAGATTGAAGGATCTTTTACCTTTTTTGATTTCGGATTACCAACATGCCTTCATACCGGGCCGAAATATGGAAGACAATGTTATGCTAAGCCACGAGCTCCTCCATGTCATCAATACAAGGAATAAACAAGACTTAGGAGTTCTTAAGTTGGATATGTCTAAAGTCTATGACCGGGTGAATTGGATTTTCCTCCAAAAAATTATTAGGATGTAGGGTTTCCACCATCATGGCTTCATCTCGTACACCAATGTATTTCGACGGTATCTTACAAGATTCTAGTTAACGGAAAAACTTCACCAGCCTTCAACCCATCGTGTGGTCTATGTCAGAGGGACCCATTATCCCCGTACCTCTTTCTTTTTGTATGGATATTCTATCCAGAATGCTCTTGATGGCCGAAAATATCAAACAAATTCAAAGAATCAAAATTTCGAGATGTTCACCTTCCATCTCCCACCTATTTTTCGCGGATGATGCTGCTATTTTTCAAGGCTAGTGTGAGTTATGGTACCAACATCATTGGCATTTTGGAAATGTTTGGAGAAGCTTCGGGTCAGAAACTAAATTATATGAAATCCTTTGTACAGCTCTCTCCAAAGATGAATCCATATTTAAAGGAAGACTTGAAAAGAATTTTGGCAATGGCAAAAGTTGATAATATAGGAAGCCATTTAGGGGTACCAATAGACTTGGCAAGGAAGAAGTCGATTTCTTTTCAACCTTTGGTTAATACGGTTACTAATAAGGTTCTATCATGGGCTAATCTTCACATTTCTCAACCAGCAACACTCATCCTGATTCAATCTATCCTCCTAAGCTTATCACCCATGTGATGAGATGTTTTAAGCTTCCATTATCGATTGCAAATAAGATTGACTCGGTGATCATCAGGTTATGGTGGGCTTCGAATGGTGACAGGGGTATCCACTAGGTTAGTAGAGACATGATTCAGAAATCGAAAGGGTTGGGTAGTCTAGGTATAAGATCACTAAGCACGTTAAATGACACACTGCTCTTCAAGCAAGCGTTAAGACTTCACCAGAAACCAAACCTTTTGGTTTCTCAAGCCTTATTCAGTGCACAAGGATGTTTTGTATGTAAGAATGGCAACATGGGGGTCTCAAGGCAGGGTTTGTCATGGGGAAGGAGAGGTTTATCTGATGTCGTACATAAATTTGAAGACGGCATGGCATGGAAAATAGGGAACGGATGTGTGGTCAAGGCAGCGACCATGCCTTGGGTCTATGGATCAATCCCACGGGTCAAGTCCAACCAACGAATATTGCCAGCTAGTAAGTGGTTTGTTAAGTACTTTCTAACTCAAGAAGGGACTTGGGATTCAAGGTTGATACGGTAAAGGTTTGAATGGTCTGATGCGACAGGAATCCTTTCCCTAGAAACACCCAATTAAATTGTGAAGATTTCAAATACTGGAAATACCACCCATCTGGAAGTTTTACCATTAAATCAGGATATGCCTTCTTATCTGGTTTTACACAGGAGGATCATTACCAAACTCATAAATTCTCAGGTCTAATATGGAAATTAAAGATCCTTCCAAAATAGAAGGTTTTCCTTTGGAAGTTGCTTCACAATGCTTTAGCTGTCAAGGATAACCTTGTTCATCGTGGAATTGTGGTTAACAATGAGTGTGACTATTGTGGTACAAGTGGTGAAACAAACCAACACATCTTTCGATCTTGTAGCCTTGTAAAATTGGCTCGGGGAGTTATGTCCCCTTGCAATTTGCTCGAATAAAGATGGATCCATTGCTTTCGAGGAATGTCTTCAACGATATATCCTGCTCTTTCATAGCTAGGATGGTAAGGATAGCCGAGAATTGATACCTTTGTGGAATGTTATGGAGTTTGTGGGTTACTAGGAATTCTAGAATCCACTCCAACGAGGCAGGTCATGCGAGGAGGGTGTTAATTGGTGTCTCTCAGGGAGTTAGTAAGTGCAACATCTACAAAAGTTCTCCGTCCGGCTTTGGAGATGATGATACTTCTTTGACCACACAACATCTAGTTCAACCTCTGGGTTTTTGCTAAGTCCAACTTGGTCGAGAACAATCTTTTTTCCCTAACTTTGTTTTGCAGGTTGATGGTTCGTGGGACAAACATACAAAGAAAGTAGGAGTAGGATGGGCAGTCTCGGATATTTTATCAAAGGCAACTATAGATGGAGGAGGATCTAATGGCCTAGCCCGTTCTCCTTTACAATCGGAGGCTCATGCGTGCCTTAGTGGTATCCTATGGTATAAAGACCAAATGATTGATGAGGTTCTAGTTCTAACGAACTCAACAACTTTAATCTCGAATTTAGAAAAACCTTCTAAGGAGAAGAATGTCTCAATACTATGGACGGTAGCAGAAATTAAAGAGGTGGCATTTACTCTCAAGGCATGCGTTATCATTAAGGCCGAACGACAACAAGTTCCTAGGGCACATGAAATTGCTAACAAATGTTGGTCCACTGGCGTTTCGTTTTCTTGTAATTTGGTTCAGGTTTTTGCTTTCCTTTAGCTATTGTCAAAAAAAAAAAAAAAAAAAAAAACGAATACACAACTGCATATATGGCAGTGGCAATTCTTTCGCAGACCACTAGAGAGGAGGATGATTTCTGATTCTAGGTCAGCTTATTAGTTTTTTGGTGTTGTTTGCCAAGTCTCAAATGTTAAGTCGAAGTCTATTATTTTGACTGAGTAACTTTGTTCGATGAATTGTTTTTAACTTTTCTTTTACATTTTTTAGTTTTGTTTATTCTTTTTTCTGAATTTTGTATGCTGATGTGGGTTTTGTTTTTGATTTTGTATTTGGATGTGATTTAATTTTGGCATGCCTGCCAGTTAAAAAAATAGGAAAATTTAATTCTAAAAATACAACCTTCAAGCGATTTATTTAAAAAGGGCCGACTTTATGTTTATCTAAGAATAACACAATCTTTTAGACCTATCTTCTTTTAAAAGGCTCTCCTCTATAATCTATATATTATACTAAAAGAGAGGAAATCAATGTGGTGATGACAAATGTCACTCATTGATTTGCCTCTCTTTTAATATTAAAAAAAGTAAAATATTTGATTCAATTATAATGATTTTGTTAACAATATTTTATTCTGTTTTCCTCAACAAAAGATAACAATCTACACATGGAGAAAATTTTGTAAATGATCTTTTATATTTTTGGTGACAAATATAACCAATACAAGATATCTTTTATAAAAAAAATTACTCCATTATACGGAGTATATAGTAGGACTTTAAAAAAAAATTGACGTGTCTACTGATGCTAACAAATTACACTACAAAAATTTAGCACATAAGTATTTACAAGTATTTTGTATCACCAATGACACATAAATTAGCACATTAATAGTTTCAAAGCAGACACATAAACTTTTACAAATAAACATTACGGATTAGCACATAAAAGTTTTTCAAATAAGAGACATAAATATTTTACAAATAAATTATCACATAAATATTTTCCAAGGCAGTTACAAATAGAGTCACGAGTATGAATAAGAGTGTATAAAAACAATACTATATCACTCTATAATATTTTGACAATGTAACTAAATTCGATTATTATAACCGTCATTGGTTGTAAAATTTTATACGTTGTATATTTAGCAACTTAATTCGATAATTATCACCTCCGTTGATAGTAATATTTTACTACTTTAAAAAAAGTGGAGCGCTAAAAGCCTCCCCATGTTACTCAAAACCGCCCCACTATTTTACCCATATACCCTCAATTGTTTATCCCATCATTCAATATTTACCATCCTCATTTACCCTCTTACCTTCCCACCCCAAACCGGTCCACCACCGGCCAACACCGCCGACCAGCACCCCCGTCCACCATCGTCGCCACCACCACGTCGCCAGCGACAAAATGCGTATTAATGTTTACATGGCCGAGTCTACCGGTGGAAGGTCGAATTCGCAAAGAGTTTTTTTTTTTGGTCCGGAAAAAGTTTCAGAAACTTATGCATTTTTAGCTTGTGCAATGGTACAGGCTTATGAAATTTAAGCTTGTACCATGGTACAGAATTATGAGTTTTTAATTTGCTTCGACCATGGTATAGACTTATGCAGTTTAAGCTCGTACCATGGACGGAGCTTAAAATTCATAAGTGTACGCCATGGTACGAGCTTAAAGTTCATAAGCATATACCATGGTTGAAGCTAAAAATTCATAAGTCTATAATTTTTTTTTTCCATGTAGATTAAATCAAATTCAACAGTAAATCAAAACCTTAAATATTATAGACTTATGCATATTAAGCTCACACCATGGCGTAGACTTATGAATTTTAAGCTCCGTCCATGGTACGAGCTTAAAATGCATAAGTCTATACCATGGTCGAAACTAAAATCTCATAAGTCTGTACCATGGCACAAGTTTGAAATTCATAAGCCTGTACAAGGTACAAGCTAAAAATGCATAAGTTTCTAAAAAAATTTCCGAACAAAAAAATAAATAAATTCGGCGTTACTCCAGTAGATTCGGCCATGTAAACATTATTATGCATTTTTTCGCAGGTGGTGGCGGTGGTGGTGGTGGACGGAGGTGGGAATGTAAGAGGGTAAATAAGGATGGTAAATGTTGAATGAGGGGGTAAATAAAGAAAGGTATATGGGCGTGATTCGGTTTGAGCAACGGATCTTGACGTGAAACATCTTCGTAATGAAAATGGAGGGAAAAAAATAAGTAAATATGAGTGTTAAAGATAATTTCAAAATCCATATACATATTTGCAATTTTATCAATCTATAAATATAAACATGTCCATTATTACTCAGTAAAATAGATTGATTATAATTAGTATATAAGGATGCATTGATGTGGAGCTGACAAGTATCACTCTCTAATTGTATTTCTTTGTTGTTGAACATTCAAAAAAGAAGAAAATAGGAGAGTTAAAAAAAAATCTCATAGTCCATATAAATATTTGTAGTTTATTAATCTAAAATGTAAACATCTCCACTATTACTCGAAAAGTAGATTGATTTTAATTAGTGAAAAAGTGATATTAAAATTTTATAAACTTGAATCTTACAAGTGATATACTATCCTTGCAATAATGAACTATTTGATATATATGTAACATAGTTATCTGACGCGGGGATGGAGGAAAGTTTTTGACCCTCGGCATGGTTCGCCCCATCATCGATCCCAGGTGGCTGGAGATGGAGATAAGTTTGTGGGTTATGGTAATGAAACATGTATTTGATGCAGGTGGTGGGGTTATCCACCGTGGGTAGGACCTGACTGCCTTACTTATCCTTTATCAAATTGATTATGAGTATATCAATATTTTTTTTAATACTAACGTACATATTATAATTTTGTATATTTACTCGATCACCCTAATCAGACAACTAAGTTGCCAAACAGTCTAGAACATAGTTTTAAAATTCAAAACTCTCATACCAAAAAAACTTGCCGGACCATGGTTGAGCATGAGACGGGTGTGGATTTCGCCATTTCGGGTTGGGTGATGGAGCGAGGATGAGTTTTATTTTGTACCCAGCGAGGGTGGGATCAGGATTGTGTTTGAGATGAGGATGAGTATCATACTTATCGTAGGTGGTGAGGATAGGAACAAGATAAGCAAGTACGGTTATGGAGGGATCAATCCTCCACACTCGCCCCACGTCGAAGTCATCTGTAGCTAAATAAAATAGACTGAGTGTTAAGTGATCGAGTATAAAGATACATGGTGTGTCGAGTATTAGGTGGATATGATTATCGAAGTAAATGATGGATGTAAATGACTTTACTTATTGACACGGGTGATGAACAAGGTGAAAATAATTTTATATACGTACCCTTAGTCATTTTAATTTTTTTACAAATAAAATAAAATAAGAGACTGAACGGGTCATAACATATCTATCGTGTATTAGTTTTAATTAGAAGAATATCGATAAGCACTATTGATTATAATTGTCAATAACTGTAATTTAGTTTTCATTCAAAATTAATTTATAACTGTCCCGCTTTGAAGTCAACTTTAGCTGAATAAAGTAGATGGCAGAGGTAAGTGTTAAGTGATGAGGTAAATGGTGGGACGAGTATTAGATGGGTATGGTATCGAAGTAAACGATGGATGGAAATAACTTTTTGTTTGACACGGATGGTGAACGGGGCTGAAAATAATTTTATATGCATTATTTGTTTTAACCTTTTTAAGAAATATTACATTGAATGGTGCAATAACAGATCTATCAATAATTATTCCCTTAATTTTAATTGGAAGAATATCTATAATTTTTATCTTACAAAAAAATATCGGTGGCAGAGTGGGGATGATTTTTAGGCAGGTAACAGGGTGGAAGGACCATCCTCCGCCCCCGTCATGCCCTGCTTTGAAGTCAACTTTAGCTTAATAAAGTAGATGGCGGGGATAAGTGTTAAGTGATAACGAATATTAGGCGGGTATGGTATCGAAATAAAGGATGGATGAAAATAATTTTTTGTTTGACACAGATGGTAGACGGGGCTGAAAACAATTTATATGCATAATTTGTTTTAACTTTTTCAAGAAATCTTACATTGAATGGGGCAATAACAGATCTATCGATAAGATCTATTTAGATGATTATTGCCTATAACTATAGTTTAGATTTCATGCAAAATTAATATTTAGATTATAAGTCGTGCATCGCACGGGTTTTATACTAGTAACTTGCTAAAATAGAAAATATGCTACAATATTTTTTAATCTTTTTGTTAATTATATAAAGAAAAAATGTTTAAGTTGGGAGGTTGGTTTTCATATTACCTATTGTAGCAAGTCTTTTATGAGGGGAGCCCTTTAAAAGAAGACATGTCTAAAAGGTTGTGTTAGTTAAACGGAAACTCAACCCTTTTTAAGCAGATCGCTTAAAGGTTGTATTTTTAGAATCAATTTTCCAAAAAAATACTCCTTCTGTATTTCTTTAAGAGATACACTTGCCTTTTCCGACCGTATTTATTTAAGAGATACACTTGCCATTTTTAGTAACTTATCAACCCCACCATCTAATTAAATATTTACCCTATGACCCACCATCCTATTAAACAAATAATTTCAGCAACCCACCCCACCTCCCATCCCCCAAAATGACATGGTCCCCACTTGTTTACTTATTAAAATATATACTCAACCCCACTTGTTTTATTATTTTATTTCATTCAATTCTTTTTCTTAATACCCGTTCCCGGCCAAGTGTATTACTCTGTTTTAAGTTTTTTTTTTTTGCAATCTCATTTCTGAAACCATCATGTTTAATCTCAGGTTTGCATCTCATAATATATCGTTCTTGCTGATTAAGGAGGTTCAATTCAAGCCTTCCCCCGTTTGCTAGGAATTGGCCCATTGAAGTTATTTGTGCCATCATCAATTCATCACTGGTGAAAGTTACTTTTACACTCCCTGAACAGATTTGTGTCTTGTTGCTGCTGTCAATTTCAGTTAAATAAGTGATTTTTCATAATTTGCATATCTAAACTACAGTTATGATATGAATATTACCGTGCGATGCACGGTTTATAATCTAAATATAAATATAAGTGAAATATGGTAGACTATTATCAAAATATAGATATCTCCAGATTAAAATCAATGATGGATAAGTTTGTTATTGTCATTCGGTGTCTTGTTTATTAAAACAATTAAAACAAATAAAGTACATACGAAATATATAAAATTATTTACATTCACATTCACCACTTGTGTCACGTGTAAAATTCCCATCTACCCTTCACTTCGATAGTAATACTCACTCAATACTCGCATAGTAGCCCCATCAACCTCATTACCCGACCACTTAACATCTACCTACACTATTTACTTTATTAAGTTAGAGATGACTTTTGATGTGGGGTGGGGCCTGCACACCCGTACTCGCCTACAATTCTCATCTACATCCCCTCCATCTACGATAGGAACGATACCCACCCCTCACAAAGTCTTAGGTAATGTTTGGTTGACATGAAAAAACATAGGAAGTACGGCCCAATTATATTCTCTTACTCTCTACCTTTCTCATACTACATGTAAAAATACCCACTTGAAGGCATCAATTTTGAGTTTTTCTTTGTTTCTTTTGCTACACCCATGAGTAGAACTCAGGAAAACTAAACTAATATAAGAAAATATCGATTATCAAAACACAAACTCTCCAAAGAATAAGTAGTATACCATGTAGTGCCTTATAAATCAAAATTTGATTTTTTTTTTTTTTACGTAAAATTTAAAAAATGAATAAATTGTGTGAGTAATGTAAGCATGTATGATGTTATCCCCACCCATCGTCGTGCGCGAGTATAAACCCCAAATTTATCTCACTTTCACCAACTTTACTTTATTTCTTTATGTCAACCTTTTATTTATATGTTATCGTCTCTCACCCTACTTTATAAGACACAATTATATGATCTTACTCTCGATCTTTCTCCTACTACGTGTAAAAGCACCCACTTGACGGCGTCAATTTTGAGTTTTTTTTTGGTTTCTTTTGCTACACTAAATGAGTAGAACTCATGAAAACTTAATTAATATAAGAAAATATCGATTATCACAAAATCAACTTTCCAAAGAATAAGTATTATACCATGTAATGTCTTATAAATCAACAATTGATTTTTTAAAATAAATTTTAAAAATGAATAAATTGTGTTAGTAAATGTAAGCATGTACAACGTTATCCCCATCCATCATTGTGCGCGAGTATAAAGTCCAAATTTATCTCCGCTTCACGACCCACTTTTTTGGTCAACTATGGTTTTGTATGCTAAATGAAAATCATAATATAGCATCTTGATAATGTTTTTGTAGAATGTCATTGATTATTTTGATTGGAACCTAATTTTTATATCAGCGGTAGCAACTTTTAGTTAGAGAGTGCTTATTCTTACCCCATTAAATGTTGTACCATCCACTTTACCATAGCCAATATAATGTTTTATACCTAAACCCATCCATCAGGACTATCACCATCCGTCCCCTTACTGTAAAAGAAAATCTTCAACCATCACCTTACTCCACTCGATTCGAGCTCGTATTAGACAGTAATGGTCATGCATCCCCAAGTAATTAAATTCATGCTAGAATTTTACATGATTAGTCAAATAGGGATAATTATAGTATATATGATTATACATTTGGCCTAAAACTTTATGCATTGGCTATAATTTTTTCTTAACTTTCATCATCAAGTTACGGATATTTAAAGGAATAATTTATAGAATACATGATCTGGACTTAGCCATTTTGATCTGTATACTAACATTAATGTATTATGAATTATATACCCATGTAATAAAATTTTCTTATGATAAGAAATGTTACAAACAATTTTGTATTACATCAAAATGTATCCAAGAAAATGGCCTAATCAAATAACGAATCAAAGTAGTAAATGAGACAATAACGAATATAGAGAACAAAATATATATATACTTCGTATAACGAATCATATATGTTAAGAAAAACCCTTTAGCGTATAATCATATATATTTATAAGTTATTCATTATTGTTACCATAAATACAGTAAATTAAATATGACAAAAAATTTATAACTCGTTTGGTACGAACCTAAAAACGTGCATCGATTGGCCTATTTATAACCGTGTATTTTAGATAACCGTGTATACTAATAAATAAAACACGGAATGAGGGCAGTAACAGATCGATTTTAATTTATATATCGGAGGGCGTATGTGTATGTGTGGTGATAATTTATATATCGATTTTAATTTTTAGTGGTGATAATTTCACCACTAACCGGTTTTTAGTTTTTAGTGGTGATGACAAATTAAAAATTTATAACTCGTTTGGCACAATTTCAATATTATAAACTGTGCATCACACGTTTTTAGGCCAAATACTTTAATATCAATTGTTGAATTTTGTGAGTACCATTCCTATTGTGGGTGGCGTTGTAATACCTCGTAAGTGAGTAACTCAATATCTTTAAATTTATATTTAGATTTCATGTATATGTATGTGTTCTTTGTGCAGATGTGAAGGTTTTAATGTGTATGTAGCCAACATGTATTCAATCTAATATCGGTAAGAACTAAGAATTTATTTCTACTCTGTCCAAGAGAATGAACAACATCGGTTAAGATTATAATGCCTTGCATGCTCACAGAGTCACAACATCATTAAAGAACAATGGATATTCTGCAGATTGCAGTATAGAATATTATGCAATATGCTACTGAATGACTTCAGTGGTTTTAGTTCACTCCTTCGGTCCTTCCCGGAAGGCAAAAACTAAGGTGAGAAAACTAACTCAAACTCCAGGGAACTTATCACATGATATTGAGTTACTCACTTACGAGTTATTCATCTTCTAAGCTTCCATGTATTTCTTACTCCATCTTTTAAATTACCACTCTCAGGTTTGCATACCAGAATATACCGTTGCGTTCTTGCTGACTAAGGGGGGTTCAATTCAAGCCTTCTCCGTTTGCTAGGAATTAGCCTATTGAAGTTATTGGCCCATTGAAGCTGTATTAGTTGGACATGACTGTAATCCTGTTTTAGATATGCGTAAATTTTCTTTAGATGAACTTTGTGAACAACTTTTGTGGCATATTATTTGGGTGATTAGTTGCAATAAAACAATTTAAAGTGATGATATTATCTCGCACGCATCGCGTGCATATAAGACTAGTATTCTATAAGCCAACTCCTAGGGTTGAGTTTTTATGCCCCTTTATAAAATACTTAGACTACCCTTTTTACTTAATGTTTAATATTAATATTTATAAATATATAAACTCCTTTCATCCTAGATTATTTCACTATTTTGACTTTTTGCACTATTCACACAGTTCGCCTTTTTACCATATTTATTGCTTGTATATGAAATAAAATTTGGTAGGTAATATATTATTGGTTTTATCTTAAAATATGTTTTTCAAAATATTACTATTAATTTGTACTCCATATAAGTTTTGCAAATAGGTAATTAAAAATATTGGTGGTTAAAGTTTTACATCGGTAAACGTTGTAGTCAAAGACTTAAAGTAGCTAGCTAGTGCAAGTAGTACGGACAAACTGAATATTTTTTTAAGAAATATTTAGTGTTCCTACTCTGTACCTATATTTAATACTTCCTCCATCCCTTAATACTCGCACCGGGTTTTAGTTGATAGTGATGTATTTTTTTAATATAGTTAGTGGGAAATGTGTAAGGGATGGGGAGTGGAGTTGGAGGTGTAAATTTTTAAATGATTTTTTTTAGGGAGTAGGGGGTAAGTGGGTTAGTAGATAAATGTGAGAAATAATATAATATTGATAAAAAAATTCATTTATAGAAGTGGTGCAAGTATTTATGGACGACCCGAAAAGAAAAGCGATGCGAATATTAAGGGACAGAGGGAGTACTCCGTATAAATTTACAATAATGTTTTTTTTGTGTTAGTACCCAATTCACCCTTAGGGTTAATCCAGATTTGATGCGAGTTATGGGTGAATTAGTTCGAGTCCCCTTCCAATTACAATAATGTAGAGTACGTATAATTCAGCTAAAAAAAAGTTCTTAGAAGGATATTTCTTGAGCAATAGAATCGCAGCCCATAAAACACTTAGCCCACATGATGTGATCAATCCAATTATCCAATTATTACTTCAGGCAAACAGTGATAGTCCACGATACGCCCCATACAATGCAATACTATGCCCCTTGATTTCTTGTCTTGTATCCAGAAATTTCCTTTCAATTATACAGAGTACTCCGTAATTTCTAAGCACCCAACTTAAATCTATGCTGTGAAGGGAATAGTACTTGGTGTTCTTCGCATTCTTTAACTCCAAAGTTTTTAGTTTTATTTTTATAAAATTGACAAAAGTTTTGTTTTTAGAGCGGATAATGGGCGAGACGGTCCGCTAAGTTCGGTCCGTCCAACCCATTTAAATACCATGTTTGAATAACAATTTTGAAAGAAAAATAAAAATTTGGATGGGCTAAGTCCGGTCCATAAGACCTGCTTAAATAGCTCGGCCCGTTAATGTTAACGGGCGGACTTGAGCAAAATATTTGTCATTGGGCAAGCACGCCCGGCCTGTTTAGAATAAGAGTAAATATATTTTTACAATTTTTTGCTCGTCGATTATACTTGTGTTTTTTTTTATCCTAAAGTCTTACTCCGTACTACGTACATGCGACCAACCACAATATTATGTTCACACTTATAAATAAGTGTGGTACGTTTAAAACCCATTAATGGAGGTTAATGACAGTTTTGTTTTAGGACAGTTACTTTTATAGGTATATGTCGGTTACTTTTATACTTGGCCAAGTATTTATATACGAAGTAGTTTTTAGTCAAGATATATACCTCTATAGTTTTATAGTTTTAGGAAAAGGTACTTTTATAGTTTTTAGGCCAAATACTTTAATAGTTTTATTTTAGATATTTCTAAATTTTATAATTTCATGGAAGGTACTTTTATAGTATTACTTGATGTACTTTTATAGTTTTAGGGGAGATAAATTTATAGTTATAGTTGAAGTATTCTATAGTTTTATAGATTCAGGGAAGGTACTTTTATAGTATTACTTGATGTACTTTTGTAGTTTTAGGGGAGGTAAAGTTATAGTTTTGGTCAAAGTATTCTATAGTTTTATAGATTCATAGAATGTACTTTTATAGTTTTAGGAGATGTATTTTTATAGTTTTAGTCAAATTAATTCTATAGTTTTATATAGTTTCAAGAAGATACTTTTGTAGTTTTAGTCACGGTACTTCTATATTTTATAGTTTTAAGGAAGGTACGTGTATAGTTTTAAGGGATGTACTTTTATAGTTTTAGGCCAATATTAGCTTTTATACAAGGAACCTCAAATATGAAATTCAAGACTCTGCAATAAAACAAGAAAAGTAACCGCGAATATAATGTAAAGTAACACCAGCATAGAAATCTCAGTAACACCAATAAATAACCTTCTTATAGTAGTTGTGCGCGTCGTGTCACACCATCAAGTTGATGGCCGATGTGGTTGGTCACACAGGAGACGCGCTATTTTTTTTAAAAAAAAATAAATTATTTTGTAAGTAATAGAAAAACATTGGATTCTTTACTTTTTATTGGGTAAAACTTGTTTACTTTCATTATTAATTTATCTATTATAGACAAAAACTTGTTTTTTTCCCACATTCTTACAAAAGTATCCCACAATTTTAATTTTTCACTTTGTTTTATAGGATGAAACTAAATAATTTAAGGTTTGTTCTACTCGACTTATTTTGATTGAACTTATATTATCTGAACTGAACTTATCTAAAAAAAATTTTATCTGAAAGAAACTTATTTTGTCTGAAATAAACTTATTTCCTTGTGAAAATGTCTGAAAATAACTTATTTTTTCTAAACTTATATGATCTGAACTTATTTGAACGTATCTGAACTTAATTAACTGAACTTATCTGAACTTATTTTGTCTGAAATAAGTCAAAATAAGTCGAACAAAACAGACCTTTAGATGTAATTTAAGCAAAATAAAATTTAAAGACATAAACATAAAAATAAAAATAAATAATTTTATATTTAATTAGTACAAAAAAATAAAAAATTTAGGTATGTTAGCCCACGGGTAAGGCCGACCCTACCCATTTAATAGATGGATATGGATAAGAAATCAATCCCGCAAAAATATGGTTTGTTTTTTTCCGTTCTAGACCCGTTGGATAAAAAAATAAAAGCTTAAACCCGGTCCACTACCCATCCAAGCTTGCAAATGATCATTTCTATTTTTTTTTTTTTTTGCGAATATAAGTTGTATTCGTATCGAGATAGTTTTACGTTTACTACTTCATACTTCGGTTAGGAAAGTAACTAGATTGCACTTTATAAGGTTTTCCTACTTTGACAACACTAAGGCTTTATATGGTTCTACTGAAATTAACTTATCTGAAATTATTTTTACTGAATTTATGTGTTAAATTGTCTGGAAAAAAATATATTTTTGCTAAACTTAGGCTATGTTCTGTATTTCACACAAAATAAGTTCAGATAATATAGTTTCAGCAAAAATAAGTTTTTTTTTCCAGACATTTTCATACACAAATAAGTTTATTTCAGACAAAATAATTTTTTTTAGATAAAATAAGTTCAGTTAAGTTTGGATAAATTCAGATAATATAAATTCAGTCAAAATAAGTCCAAATAAAACGAAGCCTAGCTTATTCGAACTAGAGTTATATTAACTTTTTTGAACTTATTTTTGTTGAAATAAATGAAGTTAAGTTGAAACAAACATACCCTAAAAATACAATTCATTTATAGGTAAACTAATTCCCAATATACCCTTTTAAGTTGGGATTTAGGTCTAGAAAAGGCAAGAAGTTTACAAGGAAAAGAGAAAAATTAAGGATTTAGGACATACATATACAAGGAAACTAAAAGAGAAAAGTTTACGAATAAAAAAATGAGGATAACATTTATTATAAGAGTTCAATTCAATTCAACTTAATTCAATTCAGTAGCCTACAAGGATTCAAATTCGAGGATCCGTGTGACAAGAACCTAAACAAAAATTCATTATCCGCAAGTAGAACTTTTATAATGCTGTAACAAAAACATTGCCGTTATCAAAATTGGTTATTAATTTAATTAGGGGCTTACTATTTACCGCCCCATATTACTCAAAACCGCCCTAATATTTTACCCATATATTCCCTTTATTTACCCCCTCATTTTAGCATTTACCATTATCCTTTACCTTTTCCCTTTTTACCGCCCACCCTAAACATAATGTGAAATAATTTTTACATGGCCGAGACTACCGGTGGAACATCAAATTCACAAGAGGACTTTTTTTCGGAAAAAAATATTCAGAAACTTATGCATTTCTAGTTTGTACCATGGTACAGACTTATGAAGTTTAAGCCTGTACCATGGTACAGACTTATGAGTTTTGAGCTCCGACCATGGTATAGACTTATGTAGTTTAAGCTCGTACCAAGGAAGGAGCTTAAACTTCATAAGTGTATACCATGGTCGGAGCTCAAAACTCATAAGTCTATACTATTTAATGTTTTGATTTGTTGTTGAATTTGATGTAATTTGTTTCGGAGAAAAGATTAAGACACTTATGCATCTTAAGCTTGTACCATGGTACAGACTTATGAATTTTAAGCTCGTACCATGGCAGGAGCTTAAAATGCATAAGTCTATGCCATGGTGTGAGCTTAAAATGCATAAGTCTCTACCATGGTGTAAACTTAAAATGCATAAGTTTGTGGAATCAAAATTAAATTAGTATTTTTTTAATTTATTGATTAATGTACTTATTGACAAATAAAAGTGCTTGGTTTAAATAATTTTTTTTATGGGTGTATGGTGGTGGTTTGGATGAAGATACTTTCTCTCTTCAAAATAGATGGGATAATTAATTTGGGAGAAAAGTTTCATTATATAAGGATATTAAAGTAAAATAATAGGGCGGTTTTGAGTAATGTGGGGCGGCTTTTAGCGCTCCACTTTAATTACGGAGTATCTAATTTCCCTAAAAAAAATAAAAAATTACAGAGTATTTAATTAGGAGAAGAAACTTCCAAGTTTTATTTTTTTAATAGATCACCTTCTAATCAATTCTCAAGTAGCCAATTTTTTACTAGAAGATCAAATTAAACGGTGTCTGTGTCCAATTTCCAAGAACGTACGGGACTAATCAAATTATGATGTGGCCTTACAATATAATAGAAATTTCCGACTTTTATGAGATTGCAAGCACTTGTGAGATTAATAGAATTGCATATAAATAAAGAGTATACACAATCATTTTTTGTTTTGTTTTATGGGAGTTTACACAATCATATTAGGTTCAATTCCGTATAAGAAATCAAATAAAATTGAAAGTAGTAACATGTTTTTTCTTTAGAATAATTGATCCATCAACCACTATATCGTCACATTTGTCCGAATGTAACAAAGAACATGCAAAACAATTATCGTCACCGACTCCGGAAGGCCATATGCAAGTAAATAAACTAACTTTTTAATTAATTAATTAATTAGTTTTAAAGCATTTTAACCTTCAATAATGCAAATGATACTATAATTTAATTCATTTATTTCACCTTAAGGTGTTTTACTCTTTAGGTAAAATGGTTACACTTTATGTGATAATGTCATGAGAATATTTCCAAAACAACCTTGCTTTCCAACGTCATATATTGAAATAGCAAGAGAAATGTGCATTCCCAACCTAAAAGATGTTGCCTACACAATTCTTGCTTCTTCACTTTATGTGATAATGTCATGAGAATAATTTTGATATATCCCATTTACATAACTTTTTAAGATAATTTTGTAACACTGTTAGATGTTGATATACTACGTACATGCATAAGCTACTCCCTCAACTCGATCCTCGGAATTAATACTCCGCACTCTTTATCTTAATTAGAGTGGTTTACTTTTGGAATTAATTAACATATAGATCTGACGAATTTGACACTACTCAACAACTTTAATATATATTGGTGTGAGCGATATTTTATAACATTTAATTAAATATGAAGTATATATGTTCTTCATGAAAATAATAGTTGTCGGCGTAGTATTCCAACTCACATAATAAAGACACTTGAGCGTGATTTAATCAAAACTAACATTATTCTTAATTGTTTTGTCAATCACATCGATCTCTTTCACTCATTTTGAAACATAATTCACAAAGCATCACTTTATTCAATATTCATGATACAACGTTTTTTTCATACGTTTTACAATAGCATACGTACGTTTTTCCTACAATATTTATCGATTATTAGCATTGATCAATACAATTGATTAGAAGGAGGAAAAAAATAAATAGAACCGCCAAAAGCAGAAAAAGAAGTCTAGAATTCTTAAACATAGGGATCCACATTTGCACAATTACACCCGTCTAACAAGGTTTTGCGGACTAATAAGTACAAAATTCTCGGTAATTAGAATCAACAAATTAGAAGAATCATCGATTTATAAATTAAATAACGAATTAAACACATGAAAATATGCAAAAAGTCCATGTGAGAGAGCAAGAAATGTCCCCTATATTGAAGTCTTAACGTGGTTTTCGCTACTTGAGGACAACCGTTAGCTACGTGTACATATGTTTATTTTATTGGTAAGAAAAATGACCTTATTGAACCAGCTAGTATCATTCTTAGGTTAGTCATTTTAACTATGTAAGTCAATATTTTTTTTTTTTGTTTTATTATAAGGAGTTTTCAGCGCCTTTGAAGAGTAGATTAATCTCCCACAGGAGTTTGTATGAGTGCCTCGATAGACATCGTCCCTTCAAAATGAGATTTTTCCATACCCATGCCAAGTCTCGAACCGAGACCTTAGTTAAGTAGCAAGAGACCCTTAACACTCACGCCAATCCCAGTCGGTACGCAAGTTAACATTTGGTCTCTGTTATGTTTACCGTATTTCTAACTATTTCAGAAAAAATACGTTCAGATAACTTAAAAAAAAAAAAAGAGTTGATCAAGTATAATTTATAACTAAAATAAGTGAAAATCAAGTATATTAAAAGCACCCCTTACGAACAGAGGGAATGGTAAGAGTATCCCCACTCCTAAGCACAAATAGACGTTGAAACTCGAACTTACAATCTCAAAGTTATAAGGTAAATTTCCCACCATCTCCAACACACAAGCTTGATTGTTAGTTATATATGTCGATGTCTTCCTTATTTCCATTCTTAATTTGTGACCATTAAATTAACTTTACTTTATATCACCTTGCAGTGGCGGCGAATACTAAGGTGCATTAATTGGACCACTATACTAGTTAAGTAGTAGACTAGTAGTAGTAGTATTAAAATGAGTCAATATATGCCATATAAATAGAGTAGTACTTTTCCAAAAGCAAACTAAAATGGCACTATCATATTCTATGGTTTCTTTCAAGTGCTTCATTGCATGTATTTCAGTGCTCATTCTTAGCTTCTCTAATGTTGAAGCTCGACAAAAGGAGCTTCTCTCGATAGATTACTACTACTATTCTTGTCCACAACTATACGATATTGTGCGTGACACCGTTGTTGAAGCTATTAACAACGAGACTCGTAATGGTGCCTCCTTGCTTCGTCTCCATTTCCATGATTGCTTTGTCAATGTCAGTAATATAAACACTAACTTTACTCCTTTTTTGTGAAAATTCAATCTTTTTTTTGGTTGTTGTTGATTTTTATGTGGATTGATTTGTATAGGGATGTGATGGATCGGTATTGTTGGATGATAATTCGACATTTACGGGAGAGAAAACGGCATTCGGTAACAATAATTCGTTAAGAGGGTTTGAAGTGGTAGATGCGATCAAAGCTAAATTGGAGAAAGTTTGTCCACTTATCGTCTCTTGTGCTGATATTCTTGCTATTGCTGCTCGCGATTCTGTTTTTCATGTAAGTTTTTAGTTTTTGGATCTCTATTTCTTTTCATCATTTTTCTTAAAATAATCACTTAAACTAATAAAAATAAAATTCATAAAGAGCCTTATTTTTCTCCTCCATACATTTACAACCATTAAACGAAAAAAATGAACAGTCCATTTCTTTTAGAAAATGGAGAGAATCACATTCTCTCATAATGGTACTTGTAAAATTCTACAAGTACTAAATTGTTTTCTGATAATCATTTATACTCATTTCATCGGTTTTTGTTCCCATGATCTTCCAAGAATGAACATAGACAATGACATTGACTAATTAGGTAGAATACAAAATTAACTGTACTCGAATAGTGAAATTAAGCATACCTCGTGCATTATAAGGGTCAACTACTTTTATTAATTATTTACTTTTACTTTCATTAATGAGATAATACTAGGATTTGTTCATTACAATGACTTGATAATTACACTTTTTATTTAACTGTTAGACAACATGTTATGTTACTCATCTACTACTACCCACGTGTCATATTATTTAACATATTGTTAAGTAAGGAGTGAGTGTCAAACGGTCTGATAAGATACTAGTTGATTTATACGTGATTGTGAAATTAATTTAAAAAATATTAAAATGTGCAGCTGGGAGGTCCAACATGGGATGTAAGATTGGGAAGAAGAGACTCTCTGACAGCTAACAGAACAGCTGCCAACGTATTCATCCCCGCACCTTCGTCAAATATAACTGTTCTTAAATCTAATTTTGCTGATGTTGGATTATCATTTAAAGACTTGGTATCTCTTTCTGGTAAGTTTTTTCGTTTACTCATTTTAAAACTAAATCTTTTGTCCTATTCTTATATTCTGTATTTAAAGTTTTATTCCGTTAATCATCTCTTTATTGCAAAAGAAATATTCTCCCTTTAACACATTACTAATTTAGAACGAACTTAGTTAAATTTATTTCAAATTGGCAATGTGGCAATATACAAAAAGTTTTGAGTGAAGTTCTAATTTCTTCATAAAAAATACGAAGTATTCAATAAACGAATTATATGAAATGTCATTACAATGTGCATACACATATCAGAATATCACGGCAATGATCTATTATCTCCAAGAAATTATGGGGAAGAAAACCAAGTTGATAGTAGTCATTTTGTACGTTAGTCAGAGACTCAAAAAAGCCATATCATATTTAATCCCTTCCGAAATTAAAAATGCATAAATGTCAATCATATTTTGTAGGAATTTCTGAAATGTCAACTAAGAATTAGTTGAAATAATTGATGATGTGGATGTCAATTATGCACAATTAAAGGTGAAAATGATAATGACAACATATATTTATGATAACATTGATCATGATCATCATTAAGACTTTTAGCAAAACATAAAAGTTAAGAAAAGTTATAATTTATTAATCTTGTCTAAATATTTTTTTGTCAAACATATAATTATAATTATAATATGTGGAGTGACGTAAGCATGATGGTAAATTTTCAGGAGCACATACCTTAGGATTTGCAAGGTGCACAACATTTAGACCAAGAATTTACAATGATGGTAACATTAGTCCCTCATTTGCTCAAACACTAAGAAGCAAGTGCCCCAATGTAGGAAACGACGACGTTTTGCAAGGATTGGATGTAAAAACTCCATCTCATTTTGACAATATATATTACAAGAATTTGTTAACTAAAAAAGGTTTGCTTCATTCAGACCAAGAGATTTACAATAGCAACAAAGCTGATCCTATTGTTCGAAAATACTCTCGAGATGTTTCGAAATTTTACAGGGATTTTGCTAAAGGCATGATTAAAATGGGTGACATTAGCCCTCTTGTTGGTAATCAAGGTGAAATTAGACAAAATTGTCGAGTAGCGCGATAATTAACTAGGATCTTAGTTAATTAAGTTGTTACTCATGTATTGAAATGTGATTATATATATAGCTATTTTTTTTCTTCTTTTTAGTTAATTCTTTTGGTGATTATACACACATTAGTGTTCAAAGTATATAGGAGTACGTGTAAATTACTCCTCTTTGTTTATGTACATTAAGAAATTTGTAGGGCCTAATAATTGTAACATTCTTTGAAATGCTATATTGTTAATCAATTAGTTGTTCAATTATCAAGCAAGATGCTATCAAGCTTTTTCATTTCTATTAGTAGGTTTTTTATCAGACGGCCTAATCAATCAGCACGAGTGGTACTTTTTCATCATTGTTTCTAGGATCATTTTTAATTTGTTTATCCTATAAGTGCTGCAAAACTATCTTCAAATGCGGAACATATTCTTTCCTATTTATTCATTTTTCTGAGGGAACTTTCCTATTTATTCATAGAATAACTATAATTAAAACAAAATTAATAAAATTAGGAAGAGTCAATAAGTCCAGCATGCAATTTCCGTTTACACGTCAGCAATCTCAACCAAATGATTCTCTTTTATTTAAAAAAAATCACAAGCAATAAGTGATACTTTTTCATAAATCTCATCTCGTGTTATATGGGCAATTGGGCATCATTGCCCTTTTCATCCCCTTTTACTTTCTTTAGTACAATTATTTGATGAAAGATTCGAAATAGTAATTAAGGTATGATAGCTAATGATCTACTTAAGACCTTTAAATCACTAATACTTTTGTTATAAAATCTAAAAATATTTTGATTATACGGTAGAGTTATTCAACAACTCTAGAGGCCAGATCTCGTAATTGTGACACATTGAGGTACGAATTTAGTTATAAATTTAACTAGACAAAAATGAGTTAAATTTGAATAGTTTAAGCTAGGTTCTAGTAAAGAGACACCGGTGGAAAGATGGAGATAGCGTTCTTTTAAGTAAATAATGCGATGACGATGATGCGTGATTGATATAATTCCTAATGTATGGACCCTAAGAGCATCTCCAATGGTTGTAGCTAGGGACTTGCTTGCAATTTTTAGAAATTCCAAGCTACTAGCTTGACCATTGGAGTTAAAATAATAAATTAGCTAAATAAGCTAATTTGCTTGAAAAAACTTGGCCAATGAAATAATATTAAATTAAATTAAATTAAAATATTGATTGACAAATATGACTACATTAAATATCAAGCTAGTAGCTAACCACTAGGGTACTAACTAGCTAGAAAGGAAAATAACTTGAAATATTATGTGGCATGACAAGCTAATTTAAAAATTAGCTTACCATTGTAAATGCTCTAAGAAAGGGACGTGAAAGCCAGCTAATGCGGCACAATTATCCATGTTGATGTTATGCAATGTTTTTGACACTCTATTTATAAGTACATGAGATTAGTATAAGGACAAAATTGATAAAACATCCAATTGGTAAAATGTTGGTGTCACCATGTGCTTAATCACTATGGGCTTACTTGCCTATACCATTCTTCGTTGAATTATTTTCCATGCCTATTGAATAAGATCGTCGGTGGCTTGTTTTTGCCTAGGTGGCTAGATAGTGCCTTCATCTACATAGCTAAGCCTAATATAAAAAGAAATATAAAAAAAATGGATGTGATCTAATTTTCGTTTTTGATAATAAATGTGGAAAACAAAATTTAGTAAATACAAGAAATGAGAAAAGTAGTAGGTTTAAAATGCACCAAGTCATGAATCTTAATCGGAAAATTCTCGTCGACGTACATACTAGAAATGTCGTAAGTTTAAAGTACGTACCATTTTTTTAATATATGTAATGGAAAATTCTTGTAAATGATGATCAGACGAGCTTTTATTTATTAGAACAAGTAGTGTTAAAACAAATGATAATTAATGTTGATGAACGTATAAAGCTATTGATTTGATTAGACCGGCTAACATAATGCATGCCTATTGACTACTAAGCTACTCTCTTATGTCCAAGTTGAAATGGTCCTAGTTGATACTATTCAAGAAGACACAAAAACACAATCATACAAGTTGGAGGCAGAAAAAAAATGAATTGACTTGGCTTTCTCCTTTATTAGGTTGCTCCACATGGATGCAACTTAATTTACTAAATAGACAAGGTTGCTTACTCATGTATTTTTAGGAAAAGAAAAAATAAAAGAAAGTTGCTTAAAATAAAAGAATAAAAGGTAGGAAGTAGAAGAAAATAGCAAAAACAACTTTCTTCTTCTATTAAAGGCTTATGAACTTTCGCTCAACAATGATTCGATAAATCCATGATTCCTATAAAGAAGGTGAGTGAGAAGGAAGCTAAGGATACCCTTATCTCACATGTTGTCCTCTCTTTTTTGTAAAACAAAAAGTTCCTGGCATCTTATGCTCTTTCTTTTGCAATTACATTTATATGGTCACCAATTTTTTTGTTTATTTTGTCCACTTTCCCTTGAAATTTTAGGCAAGATCATACTCGCTAATTTTAGAGCTAAAACCTTCTTAACTCGGGAACGAGGTTAGTGTTTATTCATCTTATATTATGAAAAATTAAATCTCCTTAAAACACTATAAAACCTATATATTGGGTCTACATTCTCTCATAAAGTTTACGAAATTACAAAGTACGGAGTATCAATTTTTTTTTTTTGGTGCAAATGAGCCACAAGGGCGGGGATGAGAATCGATCCCAGGATCACCTGGAACCGGGATGGAAGTTCTAACCAACTGAGCTATCCATCACTCTCACGGAGTATCAAATATGAGTATTGAGTAATACAGATCAAAAATTAAACATGCAGTAGAGTTAACTAATTGCCACTCCGTAATTGCCAGAGTATCTACTGGTCACAGCAAAAACTCAGGGCCATTCTTTTGAATAACCAAATATACTACAAGTACCTTATCTCTCTAATTTGCTACTCACTCATGTATCAGTAAAAATTTACAGACCTAACACACCTTGCATTCAACTTCTTCTAAGGTTAACGATTTGATGTATACATTGACATGCTTTTGATATTAACACTAAGGACATTACACTGAACTACACACCCAACTGTCATGAGTTTCTCACGCGTTCGTATTACACCAGCAGCTATACAAAAACTGGAGTACCTGCTTTATCTAGTGCTTACATCCTTTTACTCTAGCTCGCTTTCTGAGGCAACCTCCTCCGGCAACTCAAAAGCATCTATATCTGCATATATTGCTCTCAGCTTTTCTATCTCTTCTTTTGGCATAACATGCACAGCCTCATCACGAGATCGCTTCTGCTGATACATTAGGAGATAATCAAACAAGTTAACACTCGCAAAGGTACAAAGGCAAACATAACTTTCATTTTGAAGGGTGGGGCTACGGGTGAGGTGAAAGAGACGCAAAATTTAAATGCATGTTCCAAGTCAAACAAGGAAAAACGAATTTCATAATAAGGGAGCACCAGAAACATATTAAGATTCAACAGAGTGAACGATGAAAGTAATTTCCATGAGGTGCTCGACGAATGTATTTACCTTCTTATGCATTGGAAGAGGGTCTGTATACGATCCTGCATTTTTACGACCTCGGTCATAATCAAGTTCCAACCTGCACAAGACAAATAATCTGCGATAAGAACAGGGCAAACAATGACATGGGATGTTCAGACTAGAATTTCACCAGGAAAACCTAGAATTATATATTCAGAATAACCATTTGTTCAGGGAATAAGGGGCAAGTCATAGTACTAATGAAACTAGTATATTACTCCGTAAAAGTTTAAAGCATTCAATTTCAAGATCCCCAGTTTGTGGCTTTGTGCCCACCAATATAAATGCCGAACATTGCTCAGAAATTGTTGAAACAAACATGCCTACTATCTCATCAGGACACCAACAGTACATGCATAGAACAAGAAGTATAGCTTTTCATCTAGGAAGCACCAGAGATAAAAAGCGCAATAGAAATTACTCGCACAACTCTTTTCCTTGGAGACAAGTCTTTGCAAGGCATATAAAATAGTAGAACTGCAAAGCATGAAGCATGGGCTTGGGGAGGGGAAGAGAATGGGAGATACAGAGGTATGAATAGAGGAAGAGTTTTAAGTACCCTTTCTTCTTAATCCTCTGGCCAGGAGGACAAGTAACAGGCTCATTGATATTTCCAGCGGCATGTTTTCTACTTTGCCCAGCTCTTCTGAGATTATAGACCGTTACAGGTTTCTCACGAGTACCTTCGCAACAGTAAGGAGAACCTCATTAACTAAAACAGTTCCGAGAAATAGCATTGCATACAAAGTATAACATAGGTCAAAACTGAATAAGTACATAAATAAATATAGGCAGTTCTCCAGAATTCTGAAAATCCCTTCACTATTGGAACAACCTATGAGTAAATATCCTAAATGGAAATTATTTCGTATATCATATAAGTACAATGTAAAATTTAAACTAACATGGAGAATATTTTCAGAAAATACATAAATGTTTTTTTAAAGAGACAATTAAAAATAATGAAATTTACTAGAGATTAAAAACATCGTCCATTTCCGATGGAGCCAAAGATTCATTTGTTCGTTTGGCCGTGGGATGTAATGGACTAAATCAAAATGGCTCTTAAAACCTCTTCGCTTCCTTTCCATGAAGTAGAAGATGGTTGTTCCGTTGTCGTCCCGTTATCGCTTCTGGGTCAATTGGAAACAAGTTCTCTGCAATTGCAGGGGTAAGGTTGTGTACGTCCGACCCCCTTATACCACTTTTTGCGGGAGCCTCTTTGAGGCAATGGGGAAATGATAATGATAACTAGAGATTAAAAACATGCAGTAATATTTATTCAATAAAATGGCATAAAATGTCTAAAAGTTAGTTATATTGCTTGTATTTTACTACAGCAATATGATAAATCATTTCCCAAAAATGAAAATATAGCTCATTTCCTAATAAACACTAAAACAGTGATAAAATAGAGTGGCAACTGACAACGAGATGAATGCATATTCATGTAAAATGACACTAAGACAGGTTCAAGGAAATTTTGTTATACCATAATAATACATGACACAATTAACCAAAAATGGAGCGGATTTCAAATTATGACTTTCTCTAATCCATCTGTTGATAACCTATGAAAACAATGATTTCTAAGTCAGTTTTTCAGACGTTCAAATGTAGCATAGGTAACAGCTGCTCATAGCTAATGTCAATTGTCCACAAGAATTAGAATAGGTAGTGGTAAGTGATGCAGGACGTGTTATCCTCATCTCAGGTGGGGGTGGGGTGTTCAGAACTTCAACCACAGAAGAAATTAAATTACCAGAAGAAGCAAGTGGTGCAAGGGGCACACGTGGAGTTGACGGTTCAGATGCCTCAAAGTTGGGATTCTCTAAGAACATGTTTTCTTTATCCTTCCTTGTTTCTACATGCAGCTCTCGAGTATAAGCTGCTGAAGTCTCAGAGAGAGAACCATCAGAGGAGATCGACGATGATGAATGAAAGTACTTTGATGTCCAAGGGACAGAAAATTCATTGACAGGATCATCTACAATTGCCTTTCCTTTATCCTTTATTGTTTGTGCATGCAGTTTTTGACTCGGAAAAGATTGAATTACAGAGCGAGAACAATGACCAGGAACTGCAGATGAAGATATCTGTGGAGAATCAGAAGTCAAAGATGCAGATAACTGGATGATAGGATCATTTGCAACCATCTTTCCCTTATCCTTCCTTGTTGTTGCATCATGTCTTTGAATCTGATCAGCTGTAATCCTAGATTTCCTACAATCTATTCCACCTAAAAAAAAACCAAGTTAATATCCTCAGTAAATGTTGCACTATCAGGAAAGATGACCAAATGCAAGATAAACTGAATAACTCCCTCTCTTCGATGGAATGAAATCAAAACTATGATATGAACTCATGTAACTGTTTTCCGGTAACCTTTCATGTGATCATAGAGGGTGGGAAATAACACAACAGAAGGAATAAACCACACCTCAAATATGGAGTAGTCAACGGCTAAATATGTTTATAGGCAGTAATAAATAGTGATTATCTTAGTGGATTTATTTGTAAAAATTGCGAGGGAAGTCCCATGGTAACGGAGCTATGTCCCCAATCATGTACCTTTTTTTAACATAAATATCTATTACCACTGAATACCCACCTTCAAAGTGGTAATAAATCGTTATAGAAATTCATGAAGAAAAATAGATATTTGGGGTAGACAAGCAATATTATAAATTTTGGCATGAGACTTTATTTACAAAATTACAAATAGATTCATTACCATGCACCATCACCACCATTATTATAGTCTACCAGATGTGCGGTAACATAAGTCAATGACATTCAGAAATTGAAATTTTCCCTACAAAAAGAACCTTCCCTACATGTTCATATCTTAGCACAAGAAACAACAGGATGACACTGTCCAGTAGATCAAATTTTAAAAACGCCTAAACATTGCATTCCCTATTAAGTTCTTCTATCCTATACTAATCCAATGGTTCCTTCTATATCAAGTATTGGAATCCCTTCCCATAGACTCCACTTTGGTTTGCTGCAATATGCATAACCAAATCCTAGAATAAGAAGGGATCAGGAAACAAATGGGACATGGAACTTCTCCTGCAAGTCACACGTCATATGTTCACTCAATCGAGCAGGGTAACACTTAACATGCACTATGTACATACAATTAGAAAAATAAATCATGCTGCCAGAAGTTCAATTAAGCATCAGGTGGTTTTCAACAAGTTCATAGTCTCTTAACCTCATAACTTCAAACTGATCCTCAGTTCTTAATACCACTACTATAAGCCAAAAAGGGCAACCAATTCAGTCATAAGTCTCATGTCCTGTATCATACACATTCAAATCATGCACACCCGATAAAGAATGTATTCTCGGAAAGAAGAAAGAAATTAACATACTCAATCATAATATGAACCACTTGTTTCTCATCCTCCTCTTTCTTTTCACCAAAACAAGTTACAAATCAACAAGTGTTGCAACTAACCAATATCCCCCAAATAAATCCTAAAAATAAACATCGCATCAGACCCAGAAACTTAGTTCAGTCAACAAAAATCATAAAACCCAGCAAATCTCAGGCTCCATCTCATAAATAAAAACAAATCCAAACCCAAAAGCAATTCAATCAACGAAATATGACATTAAATAGCTCCAAAAACTAAAAACTAATCTACAAAAACAAAAACTAGGGTTTCAATGAAAATCAAAATAAACCAAAATTAGAGAGATAAAAAAGGCATACCGGCATCGGAAAGAGGAGTAGGAGGAGCAGGAGGCTCAGGGGAATTATTAGACCCAGTACTAGTATGCGATTTCGGAGAGCTACAAGTGGAAGGACTGGGGTTGGGATTAGGATTGAACTGTTTGGTTTTAACAGCATTAGCAGCGGTATTAATTGGTCTGGGAGGTTTAGTTAGGGTTTGCAATTTGGGAATTTTGGCGGAAGATGGAGATGAAGGGTTTTTGCGTCGATCTTGTAGAATGTTGGTGCAATCGGAAAGGGGTTTTCTCTTGGACCTCAAAGCAGATTTCCTTTGCTCAGCTTCCATTGTTGTTGATTTTTTGCTTGTTACCTGAGTGTTTGGTACTGGTTCATTCCACAGTTAACGTGTGTTGCGGAGAGAGAAAGTGAGAGAGAGTGTGTGTAAGAGGAGTTGGAAATGGCGGGAGATTCTGCCGTCTTCGACAATTTTCTGGAGAGAGATTTGAGAAGGGGGTTGATTTGGTTGATGATGATGAGGCCCGGATGCGCCAAAAATGCTTTATGAATGTGCGTTAGTGCAACTTTTGGGCTCATAATACATAAAACGGATTTTTCATGAAATGACCCCGAGGTTTGCGTTAATGCACCAAATATCCCTAATGTTTGCCGAATGCACCAAATACCCCCGACGTATAAAACAATAACACCAAATGCCCATAATGACCATTTTCCGTCCATTCCGTTAAGTCTCCGTTAGCGTGAATTTACTTTTTTGCCCTTACTCGACCATTTTCTCTACTAATCCTAATATTAACACCTAATTATATTAATTAAACCCAAAAAATTAATTACCTACTATTATTTTTTTAAAAAAATAAATTGGGCTCATCTTCTTCCCTTCACGACTTCACACCATCAATCATCATCATCATCATCTTCTTCATCCCATCAAATTGCTTCACAATCCTAACAAAACTCTCAGCAAATCCCCTCATTTGAGCAACCAATTCACCCATCAAATTCACTCATTTTTCTCTCTCCTCCACAATCTCCTCCTCTTCTTCTTCTTCTTCCTCCTCCATTTCGTACCCTTCATCCCCTTCTCAATAAATCTTCATCTTCTTCACCATTTTAGCCAAAAAATGCGGCAAAAATCCCAAACCCTTGTTTTCTCTTTCATTCCACTCCCACTACAAGCCTGCAAGATGACTCTGACGGCACCAGATCCGCCGACTCCACCGTCTCGCTTTGAGTTCTCTTTGCTCCACTCCCTCTCCTCTTTAGTCTCTCTCCTTCGACACTTCATTCAAATCCCTCAAATTTCTTAAATTCCAACCTTCAAATTCACTTCCTCTTGTATAACCATTTTCAATTTCCCTGATTTGGAAAACCCAACTCTCAAATTGAGCGATGTTCTCGCCTCGCAATTTCCCTAAACTCGCGAATCAGACTCCAACTTGTTCTTCGTAGCTGCACATCATTATTGTTGTTTGTCGTCGATGTCCATTATTATTGGTGTTATTGTTGTTAATGTTGTGGTTGATATTGTAGTTGTTGTTGGTAATTGAAATTGGGGGCAACGGATGGGTTGGGTTTTTTTGAGAGGGTTGTAAGAGAGGGCTTGGATGATGGGAGGGGGTTGCAGTGGTGGGGGGTTGGGGTTTCTGTGGTGGCGGCGGTAGGGTGGGGGAGAGGGTGGTGTTTGGGGAGGAGAGGATATGGTGGTTTGTTGTGAAGGAATGGGAGAGGAGAGGAGAGAGATTGGGATAAAAGAGAGGTGGCGGTGAATAGTGGTGGGTGAGGTGAGGTTAACAATGGAGATTGAAAAAGGAAAGAGAAAAACAGAGAGAAAGATAAAGGGAAAAAAAATAAAAAATAATGTTAACGGAAAAGTTAACGGAATGGACGGAAAATGGTCATTATGGGCATTTGGTGTTATTGTTTTATACGTCGGGGGTATTTGGTGCATTCTGGAAACATTAGGGGTATTTGGTGCATTAACGCAAACCTCGGGGTCATTTGATGAAAAATCCGTACATAAAATAATAAGGAAAGTTTATCTTGTTGGGTTTGGGGTTTGCTGTTGTGCAATTCTTGGAGTCCCCTACCTGGCTACCTTCATAGCCTATCTTCTCTTCCTCTATTTGCAACTATACTTGGTTATTGGACCATCGATTCAGGATCTAAGCGGGTCAAAAGCAAGTTGGCTCAACAAAGGGGTCGATATTGGATGGGTCAGAGCGGATTGCGGACTAATATTCGGTTGATAATGGGTGTCCCATCAAACGAGCAAGGAAAAATGGAAAGGGAGATAGATCAAGGGGAGTACAAGTGAATATGAAACTGCATATACTTGATTTATTTTGTCATCACTATTTTTTTTCCAAACTTAGTGTTTTATCAGTTTAGCCCTATATTGACCTTCATAGTTTTTTTTTTTAACTTGACCCTAACCGTATTCCATTGAGTTACCCTTTGCAACTAATCTTTGGCTCATTTACTCGTTGCTATACTTTAAAGTGTGAAAAATGGGTCTGTGTACTATGTGAATATATTCATGAAGGACTCGAGCGTCTCGTGGACATCATAAAACAATCATCATTACCCCATACATATATTTGGAGGAAGATGAAGGATATCACTGCCCCAACATGAAAAACACGACAATTAAAGTCTCAACAAGATAAAATACGCTTTAAAATAAATGGAATCCTTTTTTAATGGTCACATGTGATATGTCTGGATGATGATAGAAGTACACAAGGTGTGCAAGAGCATCTTGCACACCACCACTTAAAATATGCCACCTCAATTTTAAAAGATTCCTTTATTTTGAAAATTTTAAACTGAAATTTTGAAATGTGTTTTGAAATTTTAATTTTGAATTTCAAATTTGTTTTAAGTTCCCAACAATCAACAATTAATTATCTTTAATTCCCCATAAATGAAATGAGTGCATTCCCCATAAAGGAAACGAGTAACCAAAAAAGCATCTAATATTTTGATCTTTTCATGACTAAAATGATCCCGTAAAATGGTTTTGATCCGCAATTAAAACAAATTGGTTATTTATCCTCTTGAGAAGAATCGAACACGGGTTTGCGCAGTTAGAGTAGATGTTGTAACAGCTTAGTAGTGACTATTGTAGCAAGGGGTATCAGCACGTAAGTCATTGCAAACATAAATCTTTTAATCTAATTTTACCGAGTTTGAGAATTCTACATATGATTTATGTAAAGATGAAATGATCCTTTATAATCATAGATAATATTATAACACATTCATGTATTCTATCTATCTTTTCTAATCTTGGTGGTGGGTGTGAGGGGGTCGAAAAAGCACGAGGCTAATGCGTGACCTCGTCCCTCGTGGGTGTGACGATTCTTTTTATTCAATCAAGTGTAATTGGATTTCCTGTGAGTTTACACTCAATTGACTAGTAATATAGGAGTCGCCATTCAGTTTTTAACGACAATGAGAAAAACTGACAAAACCCGGTTATCGTGACATAAAGGGAGTGCAATTATGTTTGACCACGACAGTCGTAGGTTCCCTTGTGATCCCTGGTGTGGGGATCTCTCAACATACACCCGCAAGGTAGAGATTGAGGGTTCGGGGGACTGTAACTACCGAGAGGAGTACTTCGCTCGTCGATAACTCCAGAGGCAGGATATCCTTACTAGCTCAGCATAAATAATTGAAGGGGCATGCGTTAACTATTAAACTAATCTGAGTTGATTTTAGCAATATGCAACATATAATACTAGATCGATCGCGATTATCTGATTTAAATAGTATTAAGGGACCTAGCATGATAATCCAATTTCCCGAAAATATTATATTTGTTAGGCGTGATGGAACAATCAGATTTAGTTAGTTTAACAGTTCAAGGGCGAGGAAAGCAATTAAATCATCGAGAAGGGACACATTACGACGCACCCTTGAGAGGTGCGTCACGGTTCTCAGAAAACTAACCACTTTGACTTTGCTATTTCTCCTTTTTATTTAACGAATCTTAATTATGGGACAAGATACGTTCTGTTCGATTTATGGATCGATTGCGACAGAACGCGTGAACAGTTTCGCAGCGTGAGGCTTAGGCTAAGGGTTGGAGTCAATACTCAGAATATAATTGTGTGTTGTGTGTTCTTTTCACGTCGAACTTAGGGGTCTATTTATAGGAAAGAGTGGCGTAGAAAGATAGTTTTTCAGGAATTTGAATACGAAACGGATTAGGAAGAGAATCCGTCCCAGGTATTTTCGGCGCCCAGCTCTGGGCGTCAAAGATTTCGGCGCCCAGGGCTGGGCGTTGAAAATAGGGTCTGGCAGAATTCTTTGTCAGATTGGACTCTAGAGTACGGAGTTCATTAAGAGACTTACTCCGAGTTATTTGGTGCGTATCAATTTACGACGGAATGCGTCTGGGCCCTTTACGAACTCTAGGTTCGTTATGAGTTTAATTAATACGTTAACTCTTTTATCGAACTGCGATAGGAATAGAATTCCTTTTACAATTTCTATCTCTTTTAGGATTTATGATGGAGTGCAACACCTAATTCTGACAGGTTTCTATCTTTTTATTCTTACTACTTTTAGCAACTACCCTTTACGGCAGTTACTATTTTTAGCAGGTTTCCATAAATAGCAGGTTTCTATAAATAGCAGGCTTCGGGTGAAATGAAAAGGGTGATTGAGATTCGTTATTTTATAGGAGATGCGTTTCCAAGTGGAGATTTTATGTTCTCATCATCGAACCTTCCCTTTCGGGAATGGGGACAAAAGTAGGTGTCTACAGTGGGTCATAATTTTGTATTATAAGAAGTAAACAACTTACTAGGTAGATGTTTATGAAAATGTTAGGAGTTACACATCTATTTTTCTTGAGTTTATTTTTATTTAAATTTAATTTCTTCAAAAGTTATACTCCCTCTGTCCCTTAATACTCGAACCGTTTTGACTTTTTACACTATTCACATAATTCACTTTGACCCTATTTTTATTTTTAGTATATGAAAATAAATGTTAGTATATAATATATTATTGGATTCATCTTAATATATATTTTCAAAATATTAATAATTTTATAAATTTTTATAATATGTAGTTAAAGATATTGGTGGTCAAAGTTCTGCATTGGCAAGCGTGTCCAGTCAAAACGGTGCGAGTATTAAGGGACGGAGGGAGTATAATCTTGTGTGATCTTAGCCAAACTTAGTAATCAAAGGCTAACTCTTCGAAGTTTGATCTAAATAATTCATTTACAACGTACGGAGTTATTATTTTTGGATAATGTTACTATTTTACAAGTTTAGACATATGGTAATAAAAATTTCATTTGGAGATTGGTAAACATTTTCTGGTATCATTAAGTTTTATTGTAAGCCGTTGTGTAATCATAAAAATATGTAGTGTATAATTTTTAAAAAATAAATTATATTTTTAACAACCAACTCTTTTTTGATAATGAGGTAAATTAAGATAGTCCCCATAAAGATAACGATTTACCAAAAAATCATAGTTAAAGGTGAAAAAAACATTCAATATTAAGTTTGATGTTTTATTGACTAAAATGATCCCATAATTTTGTTTGTCACAATTAAAATTTTGGTTATTTTTTCTCTAGTCAAGAATCAAGCACGGGTTCTCGCAGTTAGACCGAGTAGATGTTATAGCAGTGTAGTAGTGACCCCTTTAGCAAGAGGGATCAACACATATGTCATTTCAAACGAAACTTTTTAATATAATTTTACGGAGTTTGAGAATTCCGAATAAGATTTCTTTAAAGGTGAAATCATCATTTTTAATCGTAGATAATAATACACTATTCGGTCCTAATTCAATAAAGGGTTATTGGCAAAAAAAATTACTCCGTATATTTTTAGTAGGAAGTACTCCATATGTTTTTTTAATGAAAATTAAATTTATAAGTATGTCTTTTAATACGTGGGATCATTTTATGTATTATGAAATCTAAACATTCGCTGCTTATATAAAACCTTATCTAAATTCTCAAAATCTCAAATATATTATATATTTTCTAGCACAAATGGATGTGCTGATACCACTTGTCAAACTGGTTACAACGAAGTTTATATGATCATCTTTAGACTGCACCTAGACCTGCGTTCGATCCTTTACATGTGGATCTTTTTTTTCTTTGGGCAATGGTTGTTTTGTGTTACTATTGTTTTTATGGTTTCTTTTTAGTATTTACGGAATCATAGTAAACAATACTTCATTTCTTTATGTATTGAATATATCTTTTTATGGGATCATTTGTTAGTTTATTCATAAATTTTATCCAAATTTGTTTATCTTTTCATCCAGCTATATGGCAATAACGATATGCTATTTCGACAATATATGATGTGGGCTGTAATGACAGATGCGTGCAACGAACAATCTTTTGCATATCAGAAAACTCTTAGATGTAGTTTAAACTTAATATTATGAATAATATAATGGTTTTTCAAAAAATATATTTGTTGTAAACAATGAAGTTTAGACTTTGAGTTTAATTACCATGTGTATCTTCATCAGGAAACTTTTTGTTATGTCTTGAAAATAAATGCATGTACTTATATGATTCGTCTATGGATAATGAAACAAAATGCATGCTCATATCTTTAAACTTAAAAAATCATAGTTAAAGGTGAAGAAAAACATCAACATTTTGATCTTTTCATGACCAAAATGATCCATAAAAATGGTTTGTCACAATTAAAAATTTGTTTTATTTGCTCTTGACAAGAATCGAACACTGGCACACACAGTTAGAGTATATGTTATATCAGTATAGTAGTGACCATGGGTATCAGCACGTAAATCATTGCAAACAAAAATAATTTTGTCTAATTTTACCGAGGTTGAGAATTCTGAATGTGATTTTTTTAAAAGGTGAAATGATCCTTTTAATCATAGATAAAGTTATAACACATTGTGTTTTCCAATTCTGATGGTGGGTCGTCATTTTGCGTTATAACAAGAAACAAACAACTTAGATGTTTATGAAAATGTTAGAAATTACGTATCTATTTCACTTGAATTTGGTTTTATTTAAATTTAATTTCTTCAAAAGTTAAATGATCTCGTGTAAACGTAGTAAAACTTAGTTAGTTATTTATATCTAGCTCTTTGAAGTTATTGAAATCTAAACAATTTATTACAACGTAAAGATATATATTTTTGGACATCATTACTATTTAACAGGTTTAGACATACGGTAATAAAGAAATTCATTTGGAGATCGGTAAATATTTTCTAGTATCGTTAACCTTATTGTATGCCCTTATGTAATCATAAAATATATATTACATAATATATATATATATATATATATATATATATATATATATATATATATATATATATATATATATATATATATATATATATATATATATATATATATATATATATATATATATATATATATATATATATATTCCCAACAACCAATTCTTTTTTGATAATGAGGACAATTAATTATCTGATAGTTTCGATAAAGGCAACGAGTAGCCAAAAAATCATAGATAATGTGAAAAAACATCCAATATTTTGAATTTTTCATGACTTAAATGATCTCATAAAATGGTTTGTCAAAATTTCAAATTTGGTTATTTTTGCTAGATCTTGAATCAAACACAGTTAAAGTATATGTCATAGCAGCAGAGTAGTGAACATTGTATCAAGGGGGTATCAGCACGTAAGTCATTACAAATAAAATTCTTTTATTCTAATTTTACTGAGTTTGAGAATTATGAATATGATTTCTTTAAAGATGAAATAATCCTTTGTAATCGCATATAAGTTATAAAATATTGTGTTCTAGCTACTTTTTCCAATCTTGGTGGTGGTCTTAGCTTTTTATTATAACAAGAAGCAAACAACTTAGATATTTTTGAAAATGTTAGAAATTACACATCTATTTTACTTGAGTTTGGTTTTGTTTAAATTTAATTTCTTCAAAATTTAAATGATCCTCTGTAATCATAAAAATATATAATACATTATTAAACAATAAAACCAAATTTATATTTCCAACAACCAACATCTTTTTGATAATGAGGACAAATAATTATCTAATAGTCCCCATAAAGGCAACGAGTAGCCAAAAAATTATAGTTAGAGGTGAAAAAAAAAAAAATCAAATTTGATATTTTCATGATTAAAATGATCATATAAAACAATTGTTAATACTTAAATAAAATTATTTGTGGGCTCTTGTTAGGAAATGAACACTGGTGCACAATTAAAGTATATGTTAAAACAACATAGCAGTGACCATTGTGATAAGGGGTATCAACACATTAATCTTTGGAAATTAAATTGTTTTAATCTAATTTCGTTGAGTAATTTTTCATTATAAACGGTGTGAACAATTTAGGTTATTATAAAAATGTTAAAAGTTACACATCTATTTTAATTTTAGATTTTTCATACTCTTATATTTTTGGAAGTCTTTATAAATTTAGGTGAATCAAAATATATACGGTGTCCTCAACAAACGTAATCAAAATAATTCTACATATTATGAAGGGTTAAATTTAGCTGTAAATGGTATAATGTTGCTGAGTCTGCGGACTATATTTCAAATTATACTGGTGCAGGGATATATGATAAAGGCACTCATTCTAATTGCACATTTGGGAAGGATGTGTTTGTTCCATCACTTTTCAATATGATATAGGATGATAATCACAATCCGGTAGCTAAGGCGTAAAATTTTCAAAGTCTTTAGAGATGGAACTTGTATTTTGATACTCTGTATGATTTTATTTGTCTACAATAATTAGTATTCACCACCTGAGCTATTGTAAGTGTACTACATATTTTGGTGGTTTAACACTTGTACATTGTATAATGGTTTATAATGTAATTTTCTAAAATATTAATGACCATTATTTTTTTATTTTAGAGTTATGTTACTGTTTATGTGTACTTTCCTTTTCAGTGATTTTGATTTTAGAGTATTCATACGCGATTGTTACATATATTTCAAGGGAAAATATTCGTTATAGTCAATTTGAATAGGAGGAAAATTAGCGGCGCTATTTCGTTGTTATACCAACGCTAAAAACTAGCGCCTTGAAAGGGTGTGACTGACCATTTTAGGGGATCATAAAGCCCACTATTTTATGGGATCAATAATGAATTTATGAGGTCATCTATTATTTTACCGGACCATTTTGTGACCATTTAATTGTAATGGATCTTTTTACTAATCAGAATTTAAAGAATTGTTGTAATGACCATTATAGGGTTATCACGACATTATCTTTTGCAACAGAAATTCCTTTAATCTATTTAGATTGAGTATGATTTTATTTAACTTTGGATTTCCTTAAAACTTAAATGATCTTTTAAAATCATATTCAAATCTAAAAATAAAATCGTTTTGCACATACATTTAGAATCTCAAACAGTGGTGGAGCACGTAATGGCAAGGGGTATCAACACATAAACACTAGCAATAGAAATGCAGAATCATACTTCCTTTCTTTAAGTATTAAATCTTTTTATGGGATTATTTGTGAATTTATTCATAAATTTTATCCAACTTATTTTATCTTTTCATCCAGTTATATGGTAGTAATGATTTGCTATTTCGAAAATATATGATGTTGGACTGTAATGGCAGATGCGTGCAACGAAAAATCTTTTGCATATCAGAAACTCCTAGATGTAGTTTCCTCTTCAGATATTATGAATAATATATATAATGTTGTTTCAAACAATATATTTTGTTGTAAACAATGAAGTTTAGGCTTTGAGTTTAATTATCATGTGTAGCTTCATCAAAAAACTTTTTATTATGTCTTGAAAAAAAAATGCATGTACTCATATGATTCGTACGTCTATGGCTAATGATCCCATGTAATACTTCGTATATCTTTAACCTTAAAAAAATTATAGTTAAAGGTGAAGGAAAGTATCAACATTTTGATATTTTAATGACTAAAATGATCTCATAAAATGGTTACAATTAAAATTTTGGTTTTTTTGCTCTTGACAAGAATCGAACACAGGTACACGCAGTTAGAGTATATGTTATAACAGCATAGTGGTGACCATTGTAGCAAGGGGTATCAGCACGTAACAAAATAAATTTGTCTGATTTTACCGAGGTTGAGAATTCTGATTATGAATTCTTTAAAGGTGAAATGATCCGTTTAATCATAGATAAAGTTATAACACTTTGTGTTCAAGCTACTTTTTTCAATCTTGGTGGTGGGTCGTAATTTTTTATTATAACAAGAAGCAAACAACTGAGATGTTTATGTAAATGTACATTAGAAATTACGCATCTATTTTACTTGAATTTAGTTTTATTTTAATTTAATTTCTTCAAAAGTTAAATGATCATGTGTAATCGTAGCTAAACTTAGTAATTAAAAACTAACTCTTCGAAGGTATGATCAAAAGAATTTATTTACAATGTACGAAGTTGATTTTTTTTGGATATCGTTACTATTTTACAAGTTTAGACATACAGTAATAAAAAAATTAATTTGGAGATCGGTAAACATTTTCTGGTATCATTAAACTTATTGTAACCCCTTGTTTAATCATAAAAATATGTAACACATAATTAAACGATAAATCCAAATTTATATTTTCAACAACCAACATCTTTTTGATAATGAGGACAAATAATTATCTGATAGTCCCCATAAATGCAACGAGTAGCCAAAAAATCATAGTTAAAGGTGAAAAAAACATCCAAATTTTGATCTTCTCATGATTAAAATGATCCTATAAAACGGTTGCTAATACTTAAATAATAAAAATTGTGGGCGGTTGTTAGGAATCGAACACAAGTGCACAATTAAAGTAGAAGTTAAAGCAGCGTAACAATGACCATTGTGATAAGGGGTATCAGCACGTCAATCTTTGGAAATGAAATTGTCTTAATCTAATTTTGTTGAGTTTGAGATATTTTCTAATTATGATTCCTTTAAAGGTAAAATAATCTCATATAATGGTAGTCAAAGTTAACACAATGTTTTGCAGCTAATTTTTTCAATCTTGGTGGTAGCAAAACTATTTTGTATTATAAAGGATCTGAACAATTTAGGTTATTTTAAAAATGTTAGGAGTTACACATCTATTTTAGTTGAGTTTGATTTTATTTAAATTTTATTTCTTTAAATGTAAAATGATCCCAAATAATCATAATCAAGGTTAACAAAAAAAAAATCAATATGTAACCTAACTTTTCAAAGTTACAACCTAAAAAATTTATCTAAAACATACGAGGTCATTATTTTTGGAGATCGTAAATATTATACATGTCCAAACCTACGGTAAGAAAAAAATCTTCTTTGGAGATCGTTAGCTGTTTTCTAGTATCGTTATGTTTTATTATAACCGCTTGTGTAACCATAAAAATATGTAATATTTATTATAAGAAAAAACCAATATTATATCACCAATAAACCCCTTTTTATATTGTGGGGAAAAAAAACTCCGATAGTCCCCATAACTCCATAAGAGCAAAGAGTTGCCAAAAAATCCATGTTAAGGTTGAAAAAATGTACATCCAATATTTTGATATTTCTATGACTAAAATATGATCCCATAAAATGGTTTTTTACACTTTAATTTTTTTTTATTTTCGGCCTCTTGTTAGGAATCGAACACGGGTGAGTGTAGCTAGAGTAGATGTTAAAGCAGTGTAGCAGTGATTATTGTGACAACGGAGTATCAACACATTACTCCTTGGATAAATTTGTTTTAATCTACGTCAGTTGAGTTTGAGATTTTTATGTTATGATTTCTTTAAAAGTGAAATCATCCTCTATAATCGTAGTGAAATTAAATACAGTTTTGTTGCAACTAACTTTTCCAATTTGGTGGTGGCTTGATATAATCTTTAAAAGTGAAGACTACTCCATATCTAAGCACAATAGTTGCTCAAATGCATTGATATAATCTTCTCTAGTCAATACAAAAAATTGTCCTTCTAGTTGTATTCATTATTTGTTTGACAGCAAGTTATAATATCTTTTGAGTCTCATTATGCCCTTTGTCCATCTTAAAAGCGACATCGCTAAGGCCCTAGAAAACCACCATTGCCCTTTCTTTTGGGATCAAGCAACTTACTCTATTTTACTCCTCAGAGTGAAATATCCTCAACTCTTAGCTGCAAAGAGGATTAGCTTTTCAGAAAACAAATATAACTGAATTTGTACAAAAGTTCAACGATTTCGTGTAAACGTAGCCAAGCTTAATTAGTAATTGAATCTATCTTTTCGAAGTTGTGATCTAAATAATTTATTTACAACTTACAAAGTTATTGATTTTGGATATCTTTATAATTGCACATGTTTAGACATATGGTAATAAAAAAATAATTTGGGATCAATAAACATTTTGTTTATGTAAGCTTGGCATATCGAAAAGTTGAGTTTTTGTTTTGTTTATGTATTAAATCTACGGTAAGAAAAAAATCTTACCGAAAAGTTGAGCTTGGATATAGAAATGCAGAATCATACTTCCTTTCTTTATGTATTACATCTTTTTATGGGATCATTTGAGGGGAAAAAATTACGATGGTCCTCATGACTATATATATGAGCAAAGAGTTGCTAAAAATCCATGTTAAAGTTGAAAAAATGTACATCCAATATTATGATATTTTTATGACTAAAATATGATCCCATAAAATGGTTGAATGTCCCCCAGAAAGTAACGATTTACCATAAAATCATAGTTAAACTTGAAAAAAGATACATCCAATTTTGATTACTTTATCTCTAAAATGATCATATAATTTATTTTTAAAACTTAAAAAGTATTTTCTTTTCCTCTTGTCAAGATTCAGACATGGGTGCACCCATATAGAGTAGATGTTAAAGAAGTGTAGCAACGACTATTGAGGCAAGAGGCAATCTTTGAAAAAAAAAATATCATTAATTTATTTATTTGAGTTAACCATTGAGGCAAGGGTATCATCATTATAACTGAAATGATCCCATAAAATCGTGTTTTATGACTCTTGCATGTCATGATTCAAACACGGGTGCGCACAATTAGCGTAGAAGTTCCAGCAGAGTAGTATCAACACATTCATCATTTGCAACGAAAATTATTTTATTCTAGTTGGATTGATTTTAGTTCATGTTTTGATTTCCTTAAAGTTGAAATGATCCCGTAAAATGAAAGACGAAATTAATAAAAAAAAAATTGACACTATGAGAAGAGGTATCAACAAATCAACATTTGCAATAGAAACACTTTTAGTCTATTTAGATTGAGTATGATTTTACTACTTTGTTAGAATTTTCATTCTATTATATTATGGAGATCGTTATAGATTTAGGTGAATCAAAATATACATGGTGTCCTCAACAAAAGTAATCAAAATACGGAGTACATATTATGTGACATAAATTTTGATCTCTTGAAATGATCCCATAAAATCATTGAGCTTTAATATGTTGCAGCACTGAGAAAAACCCCAAATACTAATCTTTATTTATACATAAACGATTACACACAAATAAAAGTTTAATTTCTTATTAAAAGTACATTTACAATACATAAGAGATTAAAAAATTTATATTTTCAATTCAAAATTCACTTATATACTTAAAAAAATCACTTGTATACAAAACCCAAAAGTAAAGCCCACAACCGAGCACAAAATAAAGCTCAACAAAACCAAGTAAAAAATGCAAAATAAAAAGGAGGTCAACTTTAGTCAAAAATTGACGAGAATGACAAAAAAAATAGAAGTGTGAAGCATTAGCAGCTGAAAGAACCCTTCTAGACCGGACCAGCAGTATAGCAGCAACACACATCGCAACAGAAATCAGCAAGCAGCATCTCAACAAAAGTCAACCTGAGCAGCATAACTTGCACTAACACAGAAGTATCACAGCCCCAGAACCTACAATAACCTAACCAACACCTGCACCCAATCTGACTGCTGGCAACAAATCATTAACAACCGCAGCATAACTTGTACTAACACAGAAGCAACATCATAGTGTTTGAAGCTAAGTCAACTAAGGACTTGTTGGCAAAGCTGTACAAAACTTCAAGAAAACTGCAAAGTCCAACAAGGAACCTCTGAACATACTCTAATTAGCAATCTGTCAACCAAAAAACCATTGGAATGAACTCCACTGGATGGAAGACCAATGAGTACATCTCCGGCCTCAGTATTCTTCCCAATGATTACTGAGTCCTTCTCCACAATGCCTACGGAAAAATCACTATGATTGTACTCACCTTATGTATAAAAACCCAAGCATCTCTGCAGTTTTAAAGATAAAATTTACAATGCCAACCAAGAGTTTTAAAGATTCTCAATGTATTAAACAAGAAAACAAATTCCAGGTTCATGACATGAACAAACATCAAAGAAAAGATTAAACCACAAGAATTTCCTCCAAAAATTGCTTCATAGATGCTGCCGAACTTGCTGATGAAATGTCGAACTTGCTGATGAAATGTATATTTGTATATTATTCTTTGTATAATATCTCTCCTATTTATAGTTAGTAAATATTAGGAAACCAAATCAATATGATTTGATTAGATTATATACGGCTAACTATTAGGAAATCAAATCAATGTGATTTGATATGATTACTGTTCGGGCCCCCTGTGGGACCCACTTTCTACACAAAATTACCAAAATACCCTCCTAGGGGAATTACTGAAATACCCTCAAACACAAACCTCTTGATGGGCTCAGACCAGAAGTTTGGGGTCCATATCTCAGCCCCCTACAGGCCCAAGAGTCCATACCCCTATACTTGCCTATATTTACTAATAATGCCATCCGGCACTACTATAAATATGCTTCACCTAATCATTACTCAGGTATGCAATTATTCCCACACTGACTCTCTCACTACTTTCTCTCTCTACAAGAACTGACTTGAGCGTCGGAGAGGGTTTTCTCGGGAACCCCCCCGAGCCAGTTTACGTTTGCCGTTTTTGTAGGACAACCCACAACCGATTGGAGGAAAACGACAGCCTGGTTGAAAAGGCTTCCCCTATTTTCACACTTAGCATTTTCTTCGCAGAAACAGTTGGCGCCGTCTGTGGGGAAGTCAACTACAAGCCATGGTTAACACTCGACGAAACAGGCAACCCTCCTCCTCTCACCGATCAGAGTCCCATCCCAATTACGTGTTGATGCCTACTCCGAGGAACGGAGATGATCACGATGGTGATCAGGACCATGAGAATCAACAGCCCCATGTCGAGGGTCACCCTGAGAACTTGGTCACCCGAAAGGATCTAGAGTATTTGGCTGCTCAAGTCAATGAGGCTATCCACAACCTCCAAGGAATGGGAGAAGGACCTTCAAGGAAACATCCAAACCACCCTACCAGCTCAAAGGTGAGCACAACATCTCATACCATCCACAGGGCATAACCCCGAAGTGTGAAGGACAAGCTAGGTGACAGGGGTGGGGCACAGCCTCGCCCTCGCCAATCAAGGGCCAACCAAGATGCACGCCGGGTAATTGAATATCGACAACTGCACAGAGAAGACCTTGATGCTCGAGACCTCTTGCACAGAAGGCGCCTCGAACAAGCCAGAGAAGCCATCAGGAATGATAGAATCGCCCGAGGTCTATCCCCCTCTAGTGCTAAGACTACGGCCTCCGCACGAGACCACCCCACTCCTTCAAGACAAGTCAGACCGATCGAGGTCAGCTCTCGAAGGACATCTCTCAGGAGGCACTCACCTTCTCCTATAAGGAGATGTCACTCACCCTCTAGCCGGGCTAGAGGCCGTTCCCCCAGGACAAAGGTTTCATCCCTCGATCAACAGCCAGGGGCTCATTCATCTTCTCATCGCCCAAGACATCACTCACCCTCAAGAATAGGAAGGATCCCTCCACGCCGTGAGCGAACATACTCGCCTCTCCCAGAGAGTAGAGGTAGGCATACTTCCCCAAGAGGAAGATGGGACTCCCCTCCACCAAGAACTGATAGGCACAGACATACCTCGTCATTGCAAGAGGCTCTCACTCCCTTCTCCCAAGAAATAATGAACACCCCCCGCCGAGACAAAGTGAAGGTCCCTACCATCGAGCCTTTCGATGGAACTACGGATCCAGAAGAACACATGGCCGCCTATGCGGCTCAAATGAACATTCAGATTGGATGCGGAGATACTTGGTGCAGGTACTTTCCAACCACCTTGAAGGGTCTTGCCCTTATATGGTTCAACAAGCACGTACCAAAGGGAAGCATCAAGAGCTACAATGAGCTTGAAAAGGTTTTCATCAGCCAATTCGCGGCTGGTCGGAGGCACCAAAGGACAAGTGTCAACTTAATGGCAGTCAGACAGGGAGAGACGGAGACCCTTCGCAATTATATTAAGAGATTCAATGAAGAAGTCCTAAAGATACACAATCTCAAGGACGAAACCAAGTTCGCAACCCTCTTGGCAGGTCTTCAGCCAGATGACTTCAAGTTTGAATTGGTCAAGTCCGGGGTGTCCAACCTCGAGGAAGCAATGGAGAAGGCCCAAATGCACATTCAAGCCACAAATATTTGTAAGATCAATTGGGGTGGTGAGAGTGAAACAAGGCAAAAACAAAAGCCAAGACCTAACGGCAGCCACGACCAAACTCAACCCTCCCTCAAAAAGTCGGTTATGGTTGATGACCATGGTGAGGATCCGAGGTACAACCGCAATAGGCGGGAGATTTACCTTGATCTCAAAGGAAAAGACATCCTCCCTAAGCCACCTGCAATCCGTACGCCCGAAGCAAAGCGAGACAAGTCACTTTGGTGTGAGTTTCACCACGAGTGCGGGCACACCACAAAGAACTGTAGGGAGCTGAAAAGGGCACTGGATCACTTGGCTGACAAGGGCAAGCTGAATAATTACTTAAGGAAGAATCCCCCAAAAGCAAAATCCAAAGAAAAGGAGTCTCTTAGTGATGATACGGGAGACTACATTGGAGTGATAGCCGGAGGCTTGGCAACAGGCGGGTCTGTGAGCAAGGCGAAGGATAGCTTGTGGGCACTTGAACATCAAGTCCTAAAAGTGGCATCGGCTTCTCAAACAGCCCCGGTGATGACATTTGGTGGGAACACTAGTCATCCAATTCAAGATTCCCATGACGATCCGCTGGTCATCGAGATGAAAGTCGCTAACTCAACGGTAGGGCGAGTGTTAGTGGATAGTGGATCATCCGCCGACATCATTACTCTAAAGTGTCTAGAAGGGCTCGAGTATTCCAAAGATGATCTGAAAACCATCTCCCAGCCACTCATTGGTTTTGGAGGTCAAGGCGTCCATCCTCAAGGCACCATCAAGCTACCTGTCAGGTTGGGTCCTAAAAACAAGGGAAGACGGTTGTTGGTAAACTTTCTTGTCGTGGATATCTCCCTGCCATACAACATCATCTTAGGCCGACCTCTACTAAGCAAAATAAAAGCCGCAATCTCGGTGTACCAACTTCTCATGCAATTTGAGTTGGAAGATGGCTCCATGGGAAAAATCTTTGGGGATCAACAAGTGGGCAGGCGATGCTATGTTAACAGCCTCAAGAGAGGGACAAGTACCCCCCAGCCACTGGCCAAGAAAGCCAAGCCAGAAGGGACTCAAAACTCCTGAAGGCAAGCCCCTCCCTCGCCCATGGAACACCGACAACCTTAGAAGGTTTTATGTTCAATCTCCTAACAATTTCTCCCTTTCTCAAAAGTACTTAGCTTTATAGCTCACATCCATAGTTTTCAATAATGAAAGTGGGGGTAAGATACATGTAAGCCCGCCATAGGCTAAATAACATCTTATCATTGTAAACAAAGCTTTATATCTTCAAGGCAATAGTAAAGAGCTCGGCCAGTAATATCACTTAGCAAATTTTGTTTCTAGAATGTTGTAAGTAGAAGCCAAACATTGGCCATGCAAGCGCAGCACACGTCAAAAGGAAAAGACAAGCCAAGTTCAAGCACATGAACTCATACTTAGTGAAATAATCTAAGTCATTTTTGGTGCTTCATCGTTCGCCCAATCATGGGGCTCATTAGTCCATTTGGAGAACAACAGCCCATTCCCATACTTAGCAAAATAATCTAAGTCATTTTCAAGAATGGCGCGTCATCGTTCGCCCAAGCATGGGGCTCATTAGCTCCTTTGGAGAACAACAACCCATTCCCATACTTAGCAAAATAATCTAAGTCATTTTCAAGAATGGCGCGTCATCTTTCGCCCAAGCATGGGGCTCATTAGCTCCTTTGGAGAACAACAGCCCATTCCCATACTTAGCAAAATAATCTAAGTCATTTTCAAGAATGGCGCATCGTCGTTCGTCCAAGCATGGGGCTCATTAGCTCCTTTGGAGAACAACAACCCATTCCCATACTTATCAAAATTTATCTAAGTCATGTGCTGAAAGTAGAAGCCATGGCACCATAAGTAGAAGCCATGGCACCGTCATGTGTATGACAACTAGAAGCAGAAGCCATGGCACAATCATGTGCGGCGAGTAAAAGCCACGACACCATCATGTGCGGCAAGGAGAAGCCATGGCACCATAAGTAGAAGCCTTGGCACCATCATGTGCGGCAAGTAGAAGCCATGACACCATAAGTAGAAGCCATGGCACCATCATGTGCGGCGAGTAAAAGCCACAACACCATCATGTGCGGCAAGGAGAAGTCATGGCACCATAAGTAGAAGCCTTGGCACCATCATGTGCGGCAAGGAGAAGCCATGGCACCATAAGTAGAAGCCTTGGCACCATCATGTGCGGCAAGTAGAAGCCATGGCACCATAAGTAGAAGCCATGGCACCATCATGTGCGGCAAGTAGAAGCCATGGCACCATAAGTAAAAGCCACGACACCATCATGTGCGGCAAAGAGAAGCCATGGCACCATAAGTAGAAGCCTTGGCACCGTCTTGTGCGGAAAGTAGAAGCCATGGCACCATCATGTGCGACTCTCTCTCACGCACCGCACCCGATATCGGGCGACAAAACAGCAGCCACGCCAAGAGAAAGCATCAGCCATCATCCTACCCACGTACATAAGGCGGAAAAAAAAAAAAAAGCAGCAGCCACGCCCAAGAGGAAGGAGCAGCCACGCCATGTTCAGCCTTCCCTACGAAAAAAAAAGAAAAAAAAAAGAAAAAAGCAGCAGCCACGCCCAAGAGGAAGGAGCAGCCACGCCATGTTCAGCCTTCCCTATGAAAAAAAAAAAAAAGAAACAGCCACGCCCAAGAGGAAGGAGCAACCAAGCCATGTTCAGCGTAGCAAAAAAAAAAAAAAAAAAATATATTTTTTTTTTTCAACAGCCACACCCTCCCCCTTACGGGCTCGGCCGCGAAGGAACAGCCAAGCCACGAAGGAACGCCCGCCCAGCAAGGAGAGCAGCCAAGCCGTGCACGGCTGCCACGCCCACATGGGTGTTGGGCCTAGCCATGCCCACTCTCGGCACACATCGCACGACGAAGGCCACAACTGCCCATAGGCACCTCCCTTGGGTGAGTAAACAACAACCAACGCCCGAAAGGTCATGAACACGAAGACGCTTCCATACTTAGTGAAAATCCTAAGTTGTTGGGGCTTGACTCACCCAAATCAACAGCCACGCCTTACGCGACACACGCCCGCCAAACATGGGGCTCGGATCGTTCAAATGACACTCATGAGCTTGGCGTGTGAGTTAAGCCCGCCCCATCATCACGCAACAACAACTAAAAAACAACCGCCAACGATGAGTTAAGCCCGCCTCATGTGAGCTGGGCGCGCACGCCCCAACGCACCAAAAGTAACAGCCATACGGCCTTGGCAAGAGCAGCCACGCCCGAAACGGGATGCGAGCGCGTCACCAAGAACCAAACCGCTCACCTTGACCGGGAAAATGGCAGCCACGCCAATCCGTGATCCTCACCCGCGGAAAATAACAGCCAAGCCCATGCTTGGTACCCTCGCTCAAAACGTCCGATAACTACGGGATTTATTTCTTCCGCCAAACTCCCGAGTACTTGGCCACACTCGCAAATTTGGCGTGGGGCTAATGTTTGGGCCCCCCTGTGGGACCCACTTTCTACACAAAATTACCAAAATACCCTCCTAGGGGAATTACTAAAATACCCTCAAACACAAACCTCTTGATGGGCTCAGACCAGAAGTTAGGAGTCCATATCTCAGCCCCCTACAGGCCCAAGAGTCCATACCCCTATACTTGCCTATATTTACTAATAATGCCATCCGACACTACTATAAATATGCTTCACCTAATCATTACTCAGGTATGCAATTATTCCCACACTGACTCTCTCACTACTTTCTCTCTTTACAAGAACTGACTTGAGCGTCGGAGAGGGTTTTCTCGGGAACCCCCCCGAGCCAGTTTACGTTTGCCGTTTTTGTAGGACAAACCACAACCGATTGGAGGAAAACGACAGCCTGGTTGAAGAGGTTTCCCCTATTTTCACACTTAGCATTTTCTTCGCAGAAACAATTACATATGCCTAAATTACAGCCATAATATTGGCACGCATACCTGTATATATTGACCTTTGATTATGAGAAGAATCAACCCATTCAACCATAATTCCTTACACTTGCTAATAACTAAGTAGTAGTGATCCCAAACACTTCCAAACTTTTGCACATGAAAAACAAAGGAAGTCCAGAAGCAGATTTTAATTTAAAACACGCATAACACGACATGTGCACATATAAAAATTATTTATTTTAAGATTAACATTGGTTTATAAGAATACACTTTCAGGGTCTCTAACAACTTAAAGTTAGAGCCTTGTATTCCAAATGCATATCAAACCAGGTAAAGTTATAAAATCTTCCTTTTCATATGAAAAGAAAATGATAGCCTGACAGGTATGCGCAGAACCTGAACAATTGTCTTGACTAAAATGAATTGGTTTTTGGAGTTTGCCAGTTTGGACTCGGAAGTACTTGATCTCTTGAAATAAAATCATGCTCCCTTTACCCTCTCAACTCCAATACCAATTCATTTTAATTTCTAGGAATGTAAAGGATTGTTAGAAGAACCATGGAAAAGCATTATGCAAATGTTAAACATATATATGCAAAGACAGATGGACAAATTGGAGGATCTAATAATACTTGGTGTGAATCATTAATATTATTAATATTTGATATCTTTTGATTTAGATTAAACTTATTGAAACAACTTCTTTGCAATTGGCTAAAGCTAACTTTTAAGTATAAAAAACGGGTAATTGATAGACATACCTAAGGATGATCTCTTACAAAACCCAAAAGATTTGAAATGAAGTGATCCGCCAAACAGGGGAGTTCATCAATATACAAATGTCGCTGGGTGATTTTTTGTTCAGGCCACGCTCCTGCTAACCGATTTTATGCGACTTCATTTTAGTGTAAAGCCCTAAAATTCGTCGGCAAACCTAGACGAACTAGGGATTTCGATGAGAGGGAGATGACGAATGGGATAGGGAAGCCAACAAACAAGGACAGGATGAAGGAGAAACGTTTATTAAACACACGAACTCATTCAACTCGAAAATCATTCCTCAAATTATTCATGTAAATGGAGGATGAAATACAATTTTGTGAAAAAACATAACCTGTAATTTCAATTGAAGGTTTTCTTGGTTATTAATGGCTGAAACAAAATCGATGAAAGCTTAAAGGTAATGTTGGCGGTTTGGCGCTCAACCAAATTATCCCGCCTATGATAGTGTTATGGCGCAATATCGTGAAAAAAAATGCCGCCCAAAATCTTTGTTTTAGTATTTGGTTTCCCCCTCTTTTTTTAGTGGGATTTATGAGGTGTCAACATATGAATGGTGGTGTGCAACCAAGTGTATCTCTAGCCTTATCCGATATGTCTAGGCCTCTTTTTTAGAAACTCTGACATGGCACAATCCTAATTGGTTGGGACGTGATTGGACCTAGCTAGCCCTAAAACATATGAACTCGGCCAAAAATGCAACCTTAGAGCATCAATTGTGGCTTACTCTTAGCCCACTCTTAAAGAGAGAGAAAATTTAAGAGTTATCTCTTAAAAAATAAGAGCTAACTCTTAACTACCTCTTATTTAGAGGTTGATTGTGACTTCCTCTAAATAAGAGGTAGCTCTTAAAAATAAGAGTGGGGTGAGGTGGAAGAATTTGATGTATTTTGGTTGCATTTTATAATAAAAATAAAATTAAAAATATTAAAAATAAAATTAAAAATATTAAAAAACTATATAAGAGGTAGTGTTTAAGAGATAGTCTATTTCTTGGTGTTTTTGGTAATTAACTCTTGTTAAGAGGGAGTGATGAGGTGTACAAGGAGAGATACTAAGAGGGGGCAAATTAAGAGTGAGCTTACAATTGATGCTCTTAGATCACTTTAATTGTTCGCTTCGTGACCATTGATGACCAGAATTAAGGGTCACGTTATCCAAGTAGTATTAGAAGCTTAATCATTTTCAATTTCCTTCAAAAAGGATTAAAAAGTGTACTTTTAATAAAACAAAAACTAATCCCAATAATCAACCTTCTTTCAAAAGGTCTTGTGCGCATAAGGTGTATAATAAATTTATTGTACACCAAGATAACTTTAACCTATTTTTTTTAACTTTAACCTAGTTTTGATTAACTTTTATATTAGTAAAAAAAAAGTTGATAGATAAATATTTTAAAGGGTTAAATGATTAATTTTATACATTATTATTGATTTTGAAAAAAATAAGTTTTACTAAAATGAAAATATTTATCACTAAAAAATAGATAACTTTTATATATATAAGCTTAACTTTTAAGCATTTTGAGTTAACTTTTACTCCAGTGTACAATATTTATTGTACACCCCTTATAAATAAGAATTTGTGACCTTCTTTTAAGGGAATCAAATCTATGTTCATGCACCCAACAACTAATTACTAATTAGACACTAATTAAGTACAAATTAAGGTCTGACTATCTAAGTATATATTCGCCTTTTATCTGTCTAAAACAACAAAAACCACCGGCCTTGCCCACAGCACGTGACCCACACCTCTTCACTGCTCCCTAGTCCTCACATAATTTGGGCCTGAAAATAAAAAAAAACCAGGCAATTTCAGCCATTAGTTTTACACAAAACTGGGTAGAAAATTAGTGGAAAGTAAGATAAAAAATAAAAATGTTGAAAGATAAATCCAAATCCAGGGGCCATCAAAAACTTTATCCAACTCCTTTTCAGTAACTCATCAACTCTATAAATACCAATATTTCCTCTCCTTTGTTCTTCATCAGATCAGCACTTATCTTTCAACTCTAAAAATCAACAACTAAACAAAAACAAAATATGGATGCCATGCAATCTTGGGTTTCTGAGCACAAGCTTACTAGCATTGGTGAGTATCTATCCTTAATTTTATCTCTTGTTCTATTCTCTCCGTCTATATTTACTTGTCACACTACTAGCTAGTTAACGCGACTATTACTTTACTTTTGGTCGAAGTGTGTATTACACTTCCTCCATTTTATAATAAATGCATAATGTTAACTTTTTACGTTAATTATATACAAAGTGCTCCCTCTGTCCCTTAATACTCGACCTGTTTTGACCGGACATGCTGCCAATGCACAGCTTTGACCACCAATTTCTTTAACTACATATTATAAAAATTTATAAAATATTAATAGTTTGAAAATATATAGTAAGATAAATTCAACAATATATTATATACTAATATTTGTTTTCATATACTATAAATAAAATAGGGTCAAAGTAAATTATGTAAATAGTGCAAAAAGTCAAAACAGTTCGAGTATTAAGGGACGGAGGAAGTACTAACTTTGACCATCAATATCTTTAATTATATACTAAAAAAGGTTAGATATTTTTAAAATTTATATCGATATTTAACCCAAAAATAATATTTGAAAATACAACAATAGTTTTTATATATTACTTCCTTTGTTCTTATTTATATGACACAATGGAGTTTTAGACATTATTCACACAAACACCTTTGACTTCCTTTTGTGGTTTATACATAAGAAAAAATATAGTCGTGTGGGGTCTTATTAGATTCGTATTAGTAAATATTATTTAAATATCAACTTTTTATATTTTTTTGTGATACACAATTAGAGATATTAATATTTGAAATCGTGTATTGGTAAACGTGCCTAAATAATTGTGTCATTCAAAAAAGAACGGAGGAAGTAGTATCTAATATGGTCAAATTAAGTAGTGTGAAATATGAATATGATGGGTCTATTAGGAAACGGGGGAAATATACGTTAGAGTGGAAGAAGCATGAATAGGGCGGCCAATAGCAATGGTTTAGAAATTAGAATATTAATTTAGATGTTTATATGTTTGATGCAGGAGCATTATGGGCTTCAGCAGTTGGAGCATCAATAGCTTATAATTCGCGTTCAAAATCATCGGCCCTTAAGCCAAGCCTCAAACTTATTCATGCTAGGTAAGCCTATTAATTTGTACTTTTTCTTTTTATTAAAATCTTATTCATAGTCACACTATTTGTCTTTGTGGCTTCTCTATGCAAAAAAAAAAAAAAAAAAAAAAAAAAAATTGTATATACTTCGTATGTATAGTTGAATAATAAAAAAGGGTTCCTAATTAAATCAGAAATAGTTGAATTCGTTTGGGTTTTGATATGTTGATTGCAGGATTCATGCACAAGCCTTGACATTGGCAGTATTATCAGGGGCAGCGGTGTACCATTATTATGACAAACGCAATGATGACAAAACCCACCAATCTCTTTAGTTTGTCCATCGCCGGGATTATGACGATAAAAAAAAAAAACAGAGCATGATTTTTTTGGTGGCAGAGATCAATTTACGTACTATTGGCTCATTTATGCATTATAATTAAAAGCAAGGCTTTTATAGAAGTATTATGTTTGTTTATGTCCTTTTCTGTTATGTACTAGCAACGAGTTTTTCCTATGTGTACAAATACAGCCAAATTCACCTAAATAAAATTTGGATTTTGATGTTTCTAATCATGTGTCTACTATGGGCATTTAATTTGGATGAGCTTAGCAATGACAAATTCATGCATGAAATATCAATATACTCGCGTATCATTAATCATATAGTATTACTACCTCCATTCCATAAACATATACACATTTGTAATGGCAGAGCCACTTAGTAAAATGTGAACCCAATTTAATTTGCTAATTTTTTCTTTTTCCAAATAAATAAAGTATTAACCAGATAATAAAGTACATATGCTCAAAGTGGTAAAAACTTCAACCTACCACTTAGGAAGGGTTGAGGAAGCCCCACAAGCCCCAACTAAATTAAAACAGCACTCATCTCATATGTGCATCTACAAGCTACATGGAAAATAATTGTATCACTTACAAATTTGCAACTACCTCATTTGTTGTTGAATATCTTGGCATTCATTTGCAGCTAGATACTGTAAACTATCTCAGTGAAGGTCACACTGATAACTCTATCTGCAGGTTTTTTGCATCTGCACTTAATTCTTGGTCATCCATAGTTGGTAATCTGTTTTGGATTGCCAGATATAGCCTAAAAATACTCTTAGGGCTAGTCCTATTATTGCAAATGAGCCTCTTCTAATCAACCTTTGTGACATCCTGCTTCAAATGTTTGTACATTTTCAGAATACTGAATTTTTCATTGTGGACCAACTTGTAGTACTACCAGCTTCAATAAAGATATTCCTACCGCTCTAATTTTTTCTAAGGACTAAGTCAGTCCATTATGAACAAATGAACAATCATGCATAGTCCAAATATCCTTGTCTTTCACATAATACATGTTTCATTTAGTCCATAGTTTGTCCTGCTCCAAAGATAGATAGGGCCCAACAATGCTTCAAAACTGCAGCCTTGTTCCACACGTACTGTTAGATCTCTTAAGTTCCACCAACCACACCTCTTGGGAAGGAAAAGTTGACCCCCAAGCAACGGGAGCTTTCATAGAACTTGTATCCCCACCACCCAAGAGAAAAACTATATGGTATGAATCTCTTTCATAATCTTCTAAGGCATTAAAAAGATCTGGCATCACTACTATTTCATACCATAAATCATAGTCTTAACCCGTTGAAGTCTACCAGCATAAGAAAGAAGTTTAGCATACAACCTTCTAACCTTTGCAACAGTATTGTCAATAAGAGGTATACAATTAATATATTAACCTTTGATAATTTCTCCAATAAGAGGTGGCAATCAATATATATATATATATATATATATGCTATTTTAGGGTTGGTGCCACCACCTTTTACACCTAGGGATTGACACCTAATCATGAGCACACTATCCTAGAAGTTTCCTAGAAAAGACAAGATAACATCGTACTACAAAATGGGAGAAACGTGGGATCATGTGACTGCTGATGTCACTTCTGAAGCCTTTGATTGATTGTTGCTGCTGTTTGCATGCTTTGATGGGCCACTGGCCTTCTCTATACCTTGCATCCATCATTCTCAATACTCCCCCTCAAGTTGAGAGTGGTGATGTAGCTTTCACTCCCAACTAGTTTTGGATGGACTGATGTTGTGCAGTAGGCAATATCTTTGTGAAGATGTTTGCCAGTTGATCCTTAGTAGGAACATAGGAGGGAGAGATTATACCTTATGTAACTTTATCTTTTATGAAATGACGGTCTATTTCCACATGCTTGGTCTTCGCGTCTCATGATGGACATGATTGGCTGCTATTGATAGTGCAGCCTGATTATCACACAAGATTGAGGTAGACCCTAGGGACTTGAGGCCTAGTTCTTTCAGGAGTTGTTTCAACCACATCACTTCACATACTGTCATTGCCATGGCTCTGTGCGCTTCTTCTGCAGTAGATCTTGCCACAACAGACTATTTTTTGGACTTCCAAAAGAATGCAGAACCCTGATATGGACCTTCTTGTAGAGGGACACCCTGCCCAATCACTGTTACAGTAGGCAGTTAACTTAACAGATGAGTTACAGGCAAACAGAATGCCTTGATTAGGGTTCTTGAGAGGTATATGAGTACTTTTAGAACAGCTTGATGATGAACACAGGTGGGAGTGTGCATAAACTGACTTAGCACATGCACTGTATAGGATATATCAGGTCTAGTCAAGGTCAGATATATGAGCTTTCCTACTAGTTTCTGATATATCTCAGGATTTGGAAGAGGATCACCATTTTCAGGAGTGAGTTTGAGGTGGCTATCCATAGGAAGTCTTAGTACCCTACAATTAGTAACACCATACTCAGTGAGCAAATCACAGGCATATTTTTTCTGAGAGAGAAAAATCCCTTGTTCAGATCTATCTACTTCAATGCCCAAGAAATATCTCAATATTCCCATGTCTTTCATGTGAAATTGAGATGACAAGAAGGCATTTGCTTGTTGAATTAGATCAATATTGTTGCTTGCAAGAATTAAGTCATCAACATAAACTAGCATTCAAACAAAATTTTATGTTTCTTCTTTGATGAGCAGTGATTAATCACTTTTAGATTGAGTAAAACCATTTCTGATGAGAGCAGTACTTAGCTTGGAAAACCATTGCCTTGGAGCTTGTTTTAATTCATATAAGGATTTGAGAAATCTGCACACCTTGTTGGTGTTTTAAGGCAGATTCCCCCCCTGAGATGATGAAGAGAATTTGAATCCTTTCCCAAGGTATCATGGTGGAAGTTTCATGTACACAACTTCCTTTAGGTCTCCATGAAGGAAGGCGTTTTTGACATCCATTTGATGTACAAACCAATCACTGACAGCAGCCACAACAAGTAGTGATCTCACACTTGACATTTTAGCTACAAGAGCAAATGTCTCTTCATAGTCAATTCCATACCTCTGCCTATTTCCCAATACAAACAAGTCTTGTTTATGTCAAACCTTCTATCTGAGTGATACTTGGTTCTATAGAGACATTTGCACCCAATAGCTTGTTTTCCATATGGGAGCTCAGTAATTTCCCATGTATCATGGCTCTCCAATGCTTCTAACTCTTCATTCATAGCTTTTCTCCATTTTTCTTCTTGTACAACTTGTTTAAAGTGTTTGAGATCGGGAACTTTTGGCTTGATTATCTGTGCCAGGAAAAAGAAGAATTGTGGAGTCACACTAGTTTTAGCCACATTTTGAGCTTTTGTGGGATTAGAAACAGTTACATTTGACACTGGGTAATCAGAGTGCCAAGTGCTCTATGACTTCTAGTAGACCTTTTTTGTCCTGTTTCTTCACCAATTTCACCTCTTTGAGGTTCATCATTCATAGTCATGTTGTGAGTATCATCATCCACCCAAATATGAGGTGGATTTTCTGAGCTTGTGCTTTGCTTTACTTCAGCTAAGGTTGAATGAAAGATGTGGTAGGGAAACAAACTTTCATAAAACTTCACATCCCTTGACACAAACACCTTTTGATTCAACAAATTACACAGCTCGTATACTTTCTAAGTACTAGGATAACCCAAGAAAATGCAAGGGACTCCCCTTGCATCAAATTTGTCTTTGTTGTTGCTAGGGTTACTGGCAAATGCTAGGCACCCAAATTCTCTTAAGTGTTTGTACTTGGGTTCTTCTTTGTACAACACTTCATATGGTGTGATGTTTTTCAGAACAGGAGTGGGCAATCTATTGGTGACATGAACAACTGCCAGAACACAATCACCCCAGTAGTGCAGTGGGAGTCTTGCATGGAACCTCAATGCTCTTGACATCTCAGGTATGTTCCGATGCTTTCTTTCTACCCTTCCATTTTGTTGAGGTCTGTTGACACATGAAGTCTGGTGTGTGATCCCAAGTTGAGAAAAGAAAGGCTTGCACTGATGATCATCAAATTCAAGTGTATTATTTGATCTGATCACCTTAACTTTCTTTCCATGTTGAGTTTTTGCCATATAGACAAAGGTTGAGATGGCTTGAAATGCCTCTGATTTCTCTTTAACAAATGCACCCATGTTACTCTTGTATGATCATCAACCATAGTCATGAAATATCTATAATTCCCCCTTGTCATCACTCTATATGGTCCCCAAATGTCTATGTGAACCAAGTCAAATGCATCTTTTGCTCTTGATCCACTATGAGTGTAAGGGAGTTTAGTGAATTTAGCTAGAGGACAACTTAGACACACTTCACTGCTGTCAACTTTAACCTTTCCCAGTGTTGCAATCTTTTCTATTTTCCTCATGGGAGCATGCCCAAGTCTGTAATGCCACAACATATATAGGCTCACTCAAAGAAACAACATCTTTAAGGATGGTGGGTACTTTTGACATACCTGTCACATTCATGGCTGTTTTTCCTTTGATTTTCTCATCAGACTAGTTCAAATTTCCTCCTCTAAGTCTTTGAATTGTTTTTGTCAGTGGTTCATTTACTAAATATTAAAGTCCATCATGAGCTCTACCAATTCCCTTTACTTCTTCAGTTTTACAATCTTCAATCACACAACACCCAGAGTGAAAATTAACCTTGCAGTTTGCATCTTCAACTAATTTGTTTACAGACAACAAATTATGTTTAAAAGCAGGAACATGCAACACCCTTTTTAATTCTAAGTCACTTTCCAACTTTACATTACCTATGTGAGAAATTCTAGAGGTTTCACCAGTAGGTAGGTTACTAAAATGGTTGTTTCCACTCTTTACAGGATTAATAAGGCTACTGAAGTTCCCTGTCATATGATTGGATGCTCCTGAATCAATTATCCAATCAAACCCTGTAGTATCAGCAAAATAACATGACACCATACCTGAGTAGCTTGTGTCTATTTCCTCATCTGTATCTGACCCTGCACCCTTAGATGGCATAGGAAGTCTCTTCAGTAGTTGTTCCAGTTGTTATTGTGTAATAATGGGTGAGTTCCCACTGGCTTCACCATGCCCTTGAACATTTGCAGCTATTTTTGTACCACCTTGTTTCCCTTTGTTCCATTTTTGTTGACCTCCATATTGAGATTTTCCTTTACCCTTGTAGGGCATGGAACTCTTCCCAGCATTATTTTGCTTGCTTATGGCATTCAAGCTAGGGTAACCAACAACACTCCAACACTTGTCACCAGAGTGTCCTGGTTTGCCACAAGCTGTACAGTTCTCTTCATTTCCCTTGCTAAACATAGCCAAAGTTTCTCCTTCTTCTTTCACATGACTGAGAACATCTCATTGTGATTCTTCTTGTTGTAGACAACTACAAGCAGTTTCCACAGAAGGAAGGGGGGACATCATCAAGAGTTGGCTTCTTTGTGCAATGTAGTGATCATCAATTCCATTCAAGAACAGAAATAGCTTTTGCTCTTCTAGTTGTTGGTTCATTGTCTGTATGAAGGCGTTGATTTCAGTTGTCATACTGGTAATAGGAGGAAAATCATTCAGAGGTTCCAATTCCTCCCACAAACCTCTCATAGCAGTGTAGTAGTCACTGATGGGCTTACCCATCTGTTTGGTCTCATACAATTAAGTCTCTACTTAACTTGTATTTTCTTGATCCATTGGTCAAGGAGAACCTCTGGTCCAGTTGTTTCCATATTTGAGATGCACTATTCATGAACATGATGGAATTTTTAATAGAATATGATACAGTGGCAAGTATCCATGAAATCATAGAGCTATTACATGTTTCCCAGTGTTCTGCCTTTGTTGCATCTGCATCCTTCTTATAGGCACCAATCACAAAACCCGTCTTTCTCTTTGAAGCCAGTGAGATCTCCATGGAACGCTTCCAAGATCTATAGTTTGATAATCCTTGAAGATTTTCCATGTTTGTAAACATAGTTCCATCAGAAGGGTGTAGATAAAGATGGCTTGAAGGATCAGTTGTTCCCATTTTTTAGTGCAGTAATTTTATTAAAGCTCGAAAATTTTGTGTCTTTCCTTACCAAATTTGGTTGAAATGCTTGATTTTGGTCAATCAAGCTCTGATACCATGATGATTAACAGCAATTCATTCAATATTTTAAGAACAAACTAAGCTGCAAACCAATAAGCTTTCAACCATATATTTCTCTCTCTCTTTTTGTATGAAAACGGCTGTAGTACAAGCATGCAGATATATATATGCTCTTTTAGGGTTGGTGCCCCCACCTTTTACACCTAGGGATTGACACCTAATCATGAGCACACTATCCTAGAAGTTTCCTAGAAAAGACAAGATAACATTGTACTACAAAATGAGAGAAACATGGGATCATGTGACTGTTGATTTCACCGATCTTTTGAAGCCTTTGATTGATTGTTGCTGCTGTTTGCATGCTCTGATGGGCTTGCTGCAAGGATGGGCCACTGGCCTTCTCTACACCTTAATTGCAGCCATCATTCTCAATATTTTCCACGTAAAATTAACCATTTGACACCACTAAAAATTATCAAATTCATTTTAATTTGACCCTATTACGGAGTACATTTTATTTCTAAATCAGCCTTGCCCATTTGCATATTATTACTCGGTCTCTAATGCACACATTTGATCTTTGGTATCGATAATTTATGTTAAATGAAGTTATAAATAGTTAATATTATAAAAATTCACATTGAAATGAATCTAACAAAATAACACTTGATTAAAAAAATTCTTGTTTATAAGCTACCAAAAAGGGTCAAAGTTTTTTAGTTGACATAAATAGTAAATGAGTACATCTCTAATTAAGGAAAAGAGGTAGTACTTTTAATTTGGATTAACCGAAAAGACAATAGCGATCTAGAACTTTTATCAATTAATTCGAAGCAAATAGACATGTCGCTTTTATTCTACAGGTTAGTTTTGGTCAGGTCTAATCAAGTCCAAATATCGTTACCAAGTTCGATTATTTTTTTTTTTTTTGAAAACAAGCAAAGAAATTGTATTACTCTTTCAAAATTGTATTACAATCTAGCTATCACCTTAGGGACGACAAACCTTCTAGAAAGGACCCCCTCCCCTAAGAGAAAGCAACAACAAACAGAGGTACAAAACCTCAAAAATAACCCTAACTATACTATCAGGACACTAAGCTTAGTTACAAAGATCTAAGCCAAGCTAAATCAGCATGCTTTACATTCTTCCCTATAATCTATTCGGGATAGATTGGGTTGCACAGAAGTTTTTAGCCCTTAAATTGGAGTACGATAGTGTCTAAATCCAATTATGAATTTTTTTTGATAAATCTGTAGACAACAAGACAGTATGGCACAGGCTCGGATGTCCACTGTATATGGGCCGATTTATTTCACATTTTTCATGGGCTAGTCAAAGTTCACTATATTGTGGATTTGTGGGGCAAACGAGATACATCAACAAAGGTCTACGTGATTCCTTAGGGCTTAGGGAGTTAGGTCTAACCCATAAGTCCATAACCTTAATAAAAAGGTTCTTTGATTTAACTGTTTTTTTTTAATTTGATCGTAAATGCATAGGAGTAATAATGTCTTGAAATAAAGTGAATTAGATTTTAGTGATGCACGAATTTTATTAAATTATTACATTAAAATAAAACTCATATTATAACTGCTATATTTTGTATATTAGATGAGATTAGTGTTTGATTTTAATTGAATTTCATTTTAGATTTATTTTTTAATTATTAGAGTGTTTGATTTTGGATGGAGTTATATACGAAATATATTAGTAATAATTTAATTTAAATAACTACGTGTCACCTAATTAATTATTTACATGACACTCGATTTGTTTAATACAAACTTTTAGAAAAGACGACCTAACGGTTAGACCACTTTTATGCACTGGAATCAATTAGTTATGCACTTAACTAATTAGTTAACCATTGAAACCAATAATTAGTTAAGTATGAAATTCAACTAGTTAAGCAACGAAACCAATTAGTTATGCAACCGAACCAATTAGTTAAGCACTGTACCAATTAGTTAAACAATGAAACTGATTAGTTAAGCAATGAGATCAATTAGTTAAGATTTTATGAGTTTTAGTTAATAATAAGTTTGTTAAAAAATAATAACTATCTGACTCATAAATTTAACTATTTGTCTTTATACCTTAACTATTTTGTTATTCAATTAGTTTTGATTTTATTACTTTTAGTTATGTTTTACACTAGTTTAGTTAGTATAAAAAAAGTGGTCTAACCGTTAGCCGGTCTTACACAAAAGTTTCTGTTTAATACAAATTTAATTTCGAAATCTTATTTTTCATTGGCCGAAACCATTAGATTTCTTACGTAGCGCTCTAATATTTGATTAATGTTTGATTTTGGATAGAATTTTATTCAGATCAATATTAGATTTTGGATTGAATTTTATTTTAGATTTATTTTAGATTTTTTTTTTTTAATTATTAGAGTATTTGATTTTGGATGGAATTGTATATATTAATTAATTAATTAAAATATCTACATGGCACCTCATTAATTATCTACGTGGTCAGTTTTTTAAATTCAAAAAAAAAATAATTAGAAATCTTATTTTTCATTGGGCGAA